>NW_014012487.1:2606-3824 GCF_000611645.1 Monoraphidium neglectum
CCCGCCGGCCGGCCAGCACGCAGCCTCCGCGCGCCCCCCCGCCCCCTATCCCCCAACCCACCTGCTGCAGCAGCGCCGTGCGCTCCGCCAGCAGCTGCTCCCCGCGCGACACCAGGGCCTCGTTGGCGGCGGCCAGCGCCTCCAGCTGCGCCACCGCGTCTTCCAGCCGCCCGGCGTCCGCGGCGCGCTCCGCCTCGGGGCCCGCCGGCTGGCCCTGCAGCAGCTGCGGGCCCGTGCCTGAGCGGCCGCCCTCGGCTGCGACGGCGGACCGCATTGAAGGCGCCCTGCTGCCCGCCACGAAGCTCTGCGTGCGCGGCTCGCCACTCTGCTGCTGCTGCGGCTGTTGCTGCTGTTGCTGCGCGGCCTGCAGCAGCGCGGCTTGCTGCGCCTGCACCTGCTGCTGCAGCACCTCCACCCGCCGCTGCCAGTCGAACACCAAGTCCTGGCACTCCCTTGTAATCGCATCCAACGCCTCCTCCAGGCCCAGCGCCTCAAGGCCAGCCTCCAGCTGCTCGGCGGCCGCCTCCTCCTGCCCAGCAGGCCCCCCCGCCTCTAGCCTGGCTGTCAGCAGCGTGCGCAGTGCGCCGCGGGCCGCCTCCAGGGCCCAGGCCAGCCACGAGGCCGACTGATCAAGCGCGGCAGCGAGGCGAGGCGCGCCCTTGGCCTCGGTTTCCGCCGCAGCGTCATCTTCGGGCGCAGGAACTGGCTCCCACTGCGCTTGCTGCTGCTGCTGCTGCTGCTGTGTGGCATTGCCGCTGCTGCGTTCCATCGCGCCCAGCTGCCGCGACCCCATCCGCAGCAACAAGGCGCCGCCGCCCGCAGCCGAGCTGCTGCGCGACGGCGCCAGCCCCGACGCCGAGGGCGAGCGGTGCGCCACAGAGCTGTCGCGCACGAGCTGCTGCGGCTGCGGCGGCGCAGGCAACCAGGGGTTCTGAGAGCTCCGAGGAGATGCGCGCGCGCTCCCACCAGCGAGCGCGCCCAGCAAACTTGGCGTTGGCTGGCGCAGCCTTGGAGACGGTGCCGCCGCGCTAGAGGGCGAGCGGGACAGCCCGACAAAGAAGGGGGCTGGCTGCTGGTGGGCCGAACTCATGGCGAGGTCAGGCTGTCGCGCCAGCGCCTGCGCCAGCTCGGCTGTGGTGTTTTTTTTGGGGGGGGGGGGGTGGGGGCGGCAGGCATGCGATTCGGCACGGGGATCACGGGGGGTTGTGCGATCAGGGG
>NW_014012487.1:4307-17585 GCF_000611645.1 Monoraphidium neglectum
GATCACGGGGGGTTGTGCGATCAGGGGCGCTGCCTGGCGTAAGGGGCGGTCGCCGCAGCTTGTGGCGACCGCCGTGCAGACATCCCATCTTCTTCGACTGCTGCCATGGAGGCCCCCCTTTATCCCGTTCTTCCTGTCTCCCTCTCTCTCGTCACCCCGGGCAGGCACAGCCGCATCTTCCAGGGCGTACCCACCTTCGAGGCGCTGCACGTCCGCGTCACGCTTGGCCAGCTGCACCCTCAGCTGCCCGACCTGCCCCGACAGGTGGCGCCTCTCGCTGACAGCCGCCGCGGCCGCGGCCGCCGAGACGCCAGACTGAGCCCTCGACAGCGGTGAGGGCTCCCGGGTGTCCCCGTCGTCACCGCCGCCCCAGGCCGCCGCGGCGCCCGTCGCGTCGGGCCTGGCAGCCGTCCCGCCCGCGCTGGCGTTCAAGGCGCCCGGCGACGCTGAAGGCCGCCGCAGGCCGCCGCTGCCGGCGAGGGCGCCGCTGGCGCTGCGCTGGAGGCGCGGTGCGTCAGCGCCGCGCCGCTGGAGCTCCAGCAGCGCGCGGTTCTTCGCGGCGAGCTCCTGCTTGAGTTCTGCCACGCGCTCGTCGCGCTGAGTCAGCTTCTGGCGCAGGTCGACCTCAGACCTGGGGGGTTTGAAGGGCAGGGAGCAAGGCAAGGATTGGTGGTGAGATGTCCAGTGCAGCTGGCAGCGTGGCGCTCCGGGGGAGAGCAGCAGCGTTGTGTAGTGCACGGCGAGCTTGGGTGTGCGGCGCCGCGGCCCGCCTTGAAACCCCGGTGCTCACACCTGGCTGCGACCCTGATCTTGCGCTGGAGGTCGGCAGCTGCCATCTGGCTGCGGACCAGCTCCCGCGAAACCCCCGCCAGCGTCGCCGGCTGCGGCGCCCCGTCCATCCCGCCGCCCGCCTCGTCCGCCGCGCCGGCGCCGCCGTCCGACCGCGAGCCGCGGCGCCGCGCATTCTGCACAGCGCCGTCCAGGGCGCGGCCTTGGTGCGCGCCGCTGCCGCGGTCTCGGGCCAGAGACTCTGCGCGCTCGATGCGCTCGAGGGTTGCCTCCAGGCTGCTGACTGCAGCACCAGTCACGTCTGTGGAGTCCTGGAGCTCCGCCACGCGCCTCTCCAGCTCGGTGACCTGCGGGAGGGGCCCACAACACAACGCGACGTTGAGGAGGTGCGGGTGATCCCGTTAGGCACTAGACGGGCCGCATCTGGCGTGTCCGCCGGGGCCGAGGCCGGGGCCGGGGCTGGCATACTGGCCGCAGTGCTGCGTGTTTTCCATCCTCAATCTACTGTGGCGAGGCTAAGCCACAAACACTCGAGCGTGTTCAGCAGCCGCTTCCTGAGCGCTTCACCTACCCCCCCCCCCCAAAAACACAAGCACACACACACACACCTTGTCCTGCAGCGCGTCGCGCTCAGCCTCCAGCCCCTCCGTGCGCGCCTCCAGGGCCGCACAGTGCGCCTCCGCCTCCTCCAGCGCTGTCACAGGCACCAGCTCCGCCGCCGCCTCGGACGCGGCCGCTTGGAACTCCTGCTTGGAACAACGAATGCACAGGGGGCGTCTGGGGTTCCGGCTTTCTATGGTAATGAGTGTGGCTGTCCACGCGTGCAGCTCCAGGGCGGGCGGACCGATGGGGCCTGACCTGCAGGCGAGCCAGCACTGAGGGACCGCGAGCCCGCACCTGCTCCCTGTCCTCGGCGCGCTGCGCGGCAGCCTCGGCCTCCTCGCGAACCTGGTGCCGCAGCGCCTGCAGAGAGAAGCACACATACATAAATACACATGACACGTGTGTATTTATGTACGTGTCCTCATTGGAATTTTAGAAAGGCCCTCAAGGATAGAGTGACCAAGGCAGCGGTCAAGTATTGACCGGTCAAAGTTCTTATCAGGCATATCTCAAGAATCACCGGTCCCTGCCTCACCTCCACCTCCGCCCTCAGCGCCCGCTCCCGCCCCGCCGCGCGCGCCTCCGCATCTCGCTCGATCGCCAGCAGCGCCGCCTCCGCCTCCTGGCGGCCCCGGGCGGCGCGCGCCTCGGCCGACTCCAGCAGGGCACGCAGCTCCTCAGCCTCCAGCTCGCGCGCGTCCAGGGCCTGGGGGTGGGGGACGGGCCCGTGCTGTGATGGTTGCTCGTGCGCGGGTTGACCACTGCTCACAGAGCAGTGCAGGCAGGTCAGCGCGGTGCGTTGTCGGACACGGCCAGGTTGAGTGATGATGTCGATCACAATGATGATGATGCTGATGATGACGTTCAGGCGAGCTGGGTGCGCACGTCTGCTGGGAGAGCCAGCAGATGAGGCGGTCAAGTTCGGGCGCCCCGACCGCGGCACCACGCACCTGCCGCGCCTGCAGCAGGCCATCCTGCAGCTCGTGCGCCCTGCCCTCCGCCGCCGCCGCCCGCGCCGCGGCGCGCGCGGCCTGCGACGCGGGGCCGCCGTCGGCCCCGGCCTCGTCCTGCTGCTGCCGCCGCTGCCACGCGCGCTGGTGGTCTGCGAGGCGCTCCGTCGCGGCGTCCAGCGCGGCCTGCAGGCGCTGCGCACGCAGGGCCGCCGCATCGGCGCGCTTGGCGGCAGAGGCCTCCGAGGCGATGAGCTGGCTCTCGGACAGCTTGAGGGCGCACACCTGCCCGTGTCGGGTTTGTTCGTGGTGCGAGATCATAAGAGCTACCGAGGGTCAGGGGCCTGAGACCGGTGCTGCTGCAGAGGCTGAGTGCGCCAACCCTGGCGCGAGCAATGCACCCCGGCCGCCCCCCCGACCAACGTCGTGCGCCCATGGACGCCGCACCTCCCTCGTCAGCGCCTTTGCGCCGCCCGCCTCGCCGCCCGCCCCCAGCATCGCCGCCAGCCGCCGGTCAAAGTACCGCATGACCTCCAGATCGCGCGCCTTGACCGCCTCCTCCGGCCCCGCGCCGGCCGCCGCCCCCGCGGTGCCGGCCGCCTCCATGGCCGCCGCCGCGGCCTGCGCCCGCAGCGCCCCCGCCTCAGCGCGGGACGCCTCGAGCAGCGCTTCCAGCGCATCACCGCGCGCGCGCTGCGCCGCGGCTGCGGACTTCGCCGCGTCTGCGGCGGACCGCGCGCCGGCCAGGCACTCCAGCGCGGACCCCAGCTGCTGCTGCAGCGTGCCGACGCGCTGCGCCTGCAGCGAGAGCCGCTCCGCCACGTGGCCCGCGGCGGTCTCGCCGCGGCGCGACAGCGCGAGCGTGAGCGCAGCGTTGGCGCCCTCTGCGGCCTCCCAGCGCGCCGCGCTGCGCTCGGCGGCGGCGCGGGCGGCGGCGAGCTGCAGCGTGGCGGCGGCCGCGCGGTCCTGGGTGAGGGACGCCTCGCCCAGTGCCCGCAGGTACAGCCTGGTCCGTGGATTGTCAATGGATGGTCGAACATCAGAAAGGCTGCAACACATACACATGGATTTCATTGGCCATCAACACAAGGTGAAGTCAGCCACAGGCTTGTCCCCACAAGAGGTGGCGTGCCGGATACCCTTCACAGACCCCACACCGGACTGCCGGACGCCCCGCAGCCCCGGCCGCCGCCCGCCGCCGGCCCGACTTCGCAGCCCCATCCCCCTGTTTGTGCAAACGCGCACGGTGCAGCAGCATCCCGATCCCTCGACCGTACCTGTCCGAATCCTTCAGCAGCGCCTTGAGCTTTTGAACCACCACCAGCAGCCACGGCGCCACAGGGCCCTCCGCAGAGCCGCCGCTACTGCTGCGCGCCGCGCGGCCGGCAGCCGACGACTGCCGTCGCCGTGTGCCAGTGCTCAACACGCTCCCACCCGTGCTGATCAACACGCCTCCGCCCGTGCTGCCGCCGCCACCGCCCCCGCCGCCACCGCCGCCGCAAACGTGCTGCCTCACCAGCTGCAGCAGCTGCTCCAGCGCCGCAGAGGCGTGGGCGCAGCGCGCGGCGTACTCGTGCGGCGGCGCCTCCTGCAGCAGGCGCTGCGTCGCCGCGTGGCGCAGCGCGTCCTCTGCCTCGTGACGCTCCCTGCAGCGGCGGCCAGCAACACAGATCACACGAGTCGAGGCGCCGGCGCTGGTCGCGCTCCACCCTGCTTTGCACGTCAACTGTGCTCGCCCATCTCAGGCGCCCCGCCCATGAAGGCACCCCGGATGCACACGAATCTGGCTGGCACCAAAGCAGCCCCAGCCCGTGACGTATCAAACTCGCCTCTGCAGCTCCTTGGCATGCCGAGCGTGGCAGCCGGCCAGCGCCTCGCGCAGGCCCTCAGCGGACGCCTCTGCTGCTGCCAGCCGCTGCTTCAGGGAGTCGAGCTCGCGGTGGGCGCGCTCCAGCTGCGGCGAAGGGGCAGGGGGGGCGGCAGACAGTGGCTCAGCAAGAGTGAGTAAAAATCCGGCACGGCGCTGGCACTGTTATGGACATTGGACCTTTGCCACGGACAGGTGATGCAACAGCGCATCAAGCACCCATGCACAGGAGCGAACGGAACAAACATCCTTCCCAATCACCTGCGCTGCAGCCACGCGGCCCTGCGCTCGCGCCTCCTCCGCCTCGCGCCCCGCTGCGTCGGCCGCCGTGCCGCCCGCGGCCGCCGCACGTGCGCGCCGCTCCGCTTCCTCGAGCGCCGCGTCAAGCTGAGACTGGAGCGCACCCAGCTGGCGGGCCCGGGCGGCTGACTCGGCCTGTGTGTGAGGGCAGCGCGACAGGGTCCGCAGGGTGTAGCGGCGCCGCCTGGGTCGCCCATCCAAGACTGTCACGACACGTTGTAGAGGCGCTTAGCATCGGCCGACGCCCATCGCCCAACCCGGGGCGCGGTCCTGCCGCAGCAGCAAGGTTTGCAGGCGGCCGGGCCTCACCAGCAGGTCGCCCGCGCGCCGCTCCAGCGCCCCCTCCCGCGCCCTGGCCGCGCAGAGCCGCGCTGCCAACCCCGCGGCGGCCTGCTCCGCCTCGCCCTCTGAGCCGGCCTGCAGCGCCTCGACGGTCTCCAGCAGCACGCCCTGCTGCAGGCGCGCCTCCTCGAGCTCGGAGCGCGCGCGCTCCGCGTCCCTGGGCATCGGCGGTTGCGGTGGGGTTTGGCGAGTGTGAGGTGCAGCGGCGTGAACTGAGAACATGACAAATAGCTGCTGCACGCACACACATGTGTGCGCATACCCCCTGCTAATCAGCTGCAAATAAAAGTCAATCGGATTTTGCATTGGAGTTCCATTGCAGCAATATGCAGCACCCATGGCGCCAGGCCGCCCGGCCTTGGCAGACCGCATGGTCGAGCCATTTTCACCGCCCAAGCTACTGGCGGGGCGGGAGTGGACTGCCTGTCCTCGGCGGCCCAGGTTTCAGACTGAGGGAGTGACCCCGAGCACAGCTTGCCGGCAGGCCCGCTTCTTTTGGGGTGGGGAGATGCGGGTGTACAAGACCCATGGGGGAATTTGCCGCCGATGTGAAGGGCGAGAGCAACACTAGTTTAGGGTTGCAAGGTTGCGCCTTGTGTAGCAACCTGATCGGAGCTGGTGACTGGCTGGGGCTGCCAGGGTGCGTGCATGGGACGGGGAGGTGTTTGCTTATGTACCCCTCCAAAACCCATCTGGAATTGTAAATGGTGCCACGCTGCCACGTCATCGAGGTCCCCAGAAGTTGAAGAGGCACGTGTCGACCTAAATAAAATATAAAAGCAGCACCAGGGGCCTGCCCATCCGTCGCCTAGGGGGCTGTACGGACACGGTCTCGCTTCGGCTACTGGGGTTGGTTTTGGTGGAATCCTCCTTCACACCCTGTCTTAGTGTAACCCAAAGCCTGCACAGGCAGCACACTCCAGTATGTGCACACTGCATGCTACTTGCCAATGTTTGCAATATAATCACATAAATTTTTATCCAGAAGGAGAACGACGAGTAAGTTGCAAAACCCTGAACCCCACAACGCGGTTCAGTGGAATCCTCCCCTCACCTCGCCCTCGCAGCCGCCTCGTCCCGCGCCGCCGCCACTTCCTGCGCCGCCGCGGCTCGCAGCCCGGCCAGCTCCCCCGCCGCGCGCGCCGCGCCCGCCCTGAGCCGCCCGGCCTCCTCCCGCGCCTCCCGCAGCATCACCTCCGCCTCCGCGCGCGCGGCGCGCGCGGCGTCCGCCGCGCGCTCGGCGTCGGCCACGCGGCCGCGCAGCGCCTCCAGCTCGCGCGCCGCCGAGCGGGAGGCCTTTTGAGGGAAGGCAGATTCATGCGCAACGGACACACACATCCAGAGTCTCAGCATATGAACGGCCAACAAAATGGCGGCTCTCCTCTCATACACCAATGTCCATCCTGCAACAGCAGGGTCCCTCGGCCCACGCCCCCCCCCCCCAGAATTGCACCGCGTCACCCCCCGTCCCGACAACCCCGCGAACCCCAGCTGCGCGAGGTGCCGCACCTCCGCCCGCTCCCTGACAGCTTCCTCCGCCCGCGCCTGGCCCTCCCTCTCTGCCTCAGCCAGGCGCGCGTGCGCCTCCCCCACGCGCCCCTCTGCCGCCTGCAAGTGCGGGCAGGCGCAGGCCCATCGGGTCATGAATTGGTCCCGAGGCCGAAACCTCCGTGCGGCCGCGGCCCGATACGTGCGGCCGTGCCAGGTGGTGCGCGGTGGCCCTGAGCGTGCCGCGAGCGCAGGCGGGCGGCGGGCTCCCGGCTGTGGGAGGCGCCGCACCTGGAGCTGCATGGTCAGGCGTGCTGACTCCACATCCGCCAGGTGCAGCCTCTCCCTGCAGCCGCGCCGCGGCGCCGCAGCCGGCAACGAGTTTGCGGGGTCGTTGCGTGGCGAGGCACGTGGACGTGTCACGGCTGCTGTCGCCGCTCGAGCGAAGACGCCCTCGCTCAGAAGCACGCCGCGCCAAAAGCCGGCTCAAACATCCTGCGCGCAAACCGGCTATACGTGTGTAGGCCCCACCCCTCAACCCCGCCCACCTGGCTGCGTTGAGCTCAGCCTCCAGCATCGCCGCCCTCTCCGCCGCATCGAGGCTGCCGCCAAGGTCCACCAGGGCGCCGCTCGCCCGCCTCAGCGGCGGCGGCGAGCGGCCGCCTTGCGAGCCGCGAGGGGCCAGCAGGGACGGGGCGCTGCTGTTGCGGGGCAACGGCGCGCCGCCTGCGGGTGCACGCGGCGCACAGCGCGGGCACTCGCGACTGTGGGCACTTGGCAATGCACCGTGGCCATTCCCACCGTGGCCATTGCAGTGTGTCTGTTCATTCTTGCATGCTCTACGTCACGCCGCCGCCACCGCGGCCCACCCCAGCGCGCGGCCACTCACCCACGCTGACGAGGCTGCTGTCGCCCAAGTCTGCCCCATCGCCGCAGCGCGCCTCCGCGAGCGCCAGCTCAGCGGCCTCCGCCCTGTCCGCCAGCCGCGACAGCAGCAGCGCCGCGCGCTGCCTGTCCGACTCCCACTCGCGCGCGGCCGCGGCGGCGCTGCGGCGCTCGTCGGCGGTCATGCGCTCGGGCAGCTTCACCAGGCCTGGCGGCAGGGAGCCTGCGGCCACGCGTGCATGCTTGCTCTGTCACGTGAGTGCGCCGCAGGGGGTTGCAGGGCTGCTGGTCTGTGTTCCTACTGCACCTGCAGCTCCTACAGCAGGCATGTCGTTGCATGCTTACAAACGGCACGCCGCAGCCAAGTCAGCCGCTTGGCGCCGCTGCGCCGCCCAGATCAGCCGAGCACTCTCCCATCCAAACCCCCCACACACACCGTAACTGCCCGCCGCCCCCAGCATCACCTTCGCCGCCGTTGCCGCCGCCCGCCGCGGCGGCAGCCAGTATGTAGCTCGCCCGCAGCAGCGGGTACACCTCCAACACCAGCCGCTCCTGCTCCGCGTCCCGCGCCCCCGCCAGCGCGCGCTTGGCCTCCGCCGCGTCGCGCCGCGCGTCCGCCAGCGCGGCCTGCAGGGCGCCGAGCTCCGCGGTGAGGCGCGACTCGGCGCAGCGCAGCGACGCGCCCTCGGCGGCGAGCGACGCGGCCTGCGCCTCCTGTGCGGGCGCGTCGTGGAGCGGTCCGCCCGTGCGGGGTGCGCGGCGATGGGGAGCTAGGAATCTGTGCCGGAAGGTAATGGTGCTGTGTCCCGCGCCATCCTGGCGACTCTGCCTCTAAGCCCCCAAGCCCCTGCAGATTCTCGTGCCCGATCCAACGTCAATAATACGATTGATGGCTGGAGCGTCAAGTCGTAATCAAAACAGCATCGAGGCGCTCACCAGGTCTCCGCGCGCCGCCAGCCGCGCCAGCGCCTCCTCCAGCTCAGCGATCCTCACCGCCCCCGCCTCCCGCGCCGCCGCCTCCCGCGCGTCCGCGCGCCGCGCCGCCGCCGCCGCCGCGGCCTCGGACGCGTCGGCCTGGCGCTGCGCCGCGGAGGCCGCGCGGGTCGTGTCCAGGAGGCGCGCCTGCAGCAGCGCGACGGCCTGCTCGGCGTCGTCCAAAGCCTGGTATATCGCCAGCGGCCGCCCCAACCCCTCAGCCTCCGCACGCCTGCTAGTCACTGCCACCGCCGCCAACGCAGCCGCGCCGGGAGCGCACAGTTGGTCGTCCCCCGCGCCGCCGCCGCCGTCGTCGCAACTGTCGTCCGAGCGCTCGGCAGCATCCGAGGCGGCCGTGCCGGCGTCTGCGGGCGCCGGGCCGCGGCTGCCCCGCCGGCGCGAGGGGCTGCCGCCGCCACTGCGCCGCGACGCCTGTTGGCCCAGCCGGCGCTGCAGGGCCTGCGGGGCGGAGCACGACGAACTCATGGGTGCTGAGCTACAGCTCAACCTGTTCCGCAGGCCACCGCGTCCACAGCGGGGCCCTAGCCCGATTGCCTCTGGACACAGACTGGTCGCGGACTGGGCAGGTTGCAATCGGGCCGCTTCCCCCTCCCCCACCTTGACCTCTCGATCGTGCAGCGCGGCCGCGCGCCGCAGCTCGCCCTCTGCCGCCTCCGCGCGCGCCTCTGAGCCCTGGCTGCCCAGCACCAGCTCGTTGACGCGTGCGTTGAGCCTGCGAGGGCGGTCGGAATGGGGCCCGACCGGTCAAGCCAGGTGGCGGCGGCGTCTGCAACGCACGACGGGCTCTGATGCTAAGCACTGCAATACCCCTTACCAGACATACGCAAGCAGTCAAGAGCAAGGATTGCAACATAATTTACATACGGTGTACCAGAGTGCAAATCAAAAACGAAAGCTTGCACACAGAACCAGACACTTGCGCAGCCACTGTCGGAACCAGCCCACCTGCACGACGTCATCCGCGCCACATCAGCGTCCTGCGCCGCCCTCCGCGCTTCCGCCCTCGCCGCCTCCGCCTCCTGCCGCGCCTCCGCTAGCCGCGCAGCCGCCGCGCCGCCCGCCGCCGCCGCCAGTGCCTGCTGCGATTCGAGCTCCGCTAGGCGCTCCGCCTGGCCGCGCACCGCGGCCTCGCGGTCGGCCAGGCTGCGCTGCAGCAGCAGCAGCTGCGCGTAGTGTGCCTCGTCGGGGTCGGACCCTGCCCAGTTGGGAGCAGGCAGGCAGGCAGGCGCGCACACTTCAAAAGGTGCCCTTGTATGCAAGTTCCTAATGCAGTAAAAGTTTGGCAGAGCACACCCGCGCCCTTCCCAGCCGCGCAGGGCAGGGCCCAAACCAAGAGCATTTCCGCCCTGGCCAGCACAAATCCGGCACGCGCACCTGGCCCGGCGTCGACCGCGGAGCGCACGACAGCCAGCTCAGCCGCCAGCCCCGCCACCTCAGCGTCCCGCTCCGCCAGCGCCTGCCGCAGCCGCCCCGCCTCGCGCGCGGCCTCAGCTGCCGCCGCGCCGGCGGCGTCGCGGGCGTCCGCCTCGGCCAGGCGCACGCGGGCCAGGAGGGCTTCGTTCTCGCCCTCCAGCTGGCGCGCGCGGCGCGCCAACGCGGCGCGATCGAGCTCGGCGCCGCCGCTCGGCGCCATGCCGCCGTCTAGGGAGGGCTCCACACCCATTGAGCCGTCCGTGCTGGCCGCCGATGCGGGGCGCCGCAGCCGCACGGCGCCGGCCGCGGGCGCCGCCTCGAGCTCGGCGGCGCGCTGCTGTGCGGCGCGCAGCTGCTCGGCCAGAGACCCCACCTCCCTTTGCAGCCGCAGCAGCTGCTTCGCCTGTTCCTGCAGCAGCGCGTCCCGGCCGTCGGCCCCACCCACAGCTGCACCGGCGCCGCCACCCCCGCGGCCCCCTCGCGGCTCTAGCGCCTCGGCCGCAGCGGCCGCGGCCTCCGCGCGTGCCTCGGCCGCGGCCCTCTGGGCGCACTCCTGTTCCACCTCAGCCCGCAGCTGCGAGGCGGCCTCCTCAGCAGCAGCGGCGCGCCCGTCCGCCTCCTGCAGCTGGCCCCGCAGTTGCTGGCACTCGGCCTCGAGGGCGCGGACTGACGCGTCCTTTGCGAGCAGCAGCTCCAGTGCGCGGCGGTTGCGCTCCTAGCATGCGGGGGGGGGGGGGGGGGGGGAGGGCACTTCGAACAATCACAGCGCGCACGGCGCACTCGATGCAAGCTTCACTGCAGCAAAAACATGCTGAAACGAGCATGTAGCAAAGTGCTTGATGTCGGCATTGAGGCAGTCAAGGCAATGTGCCGTGCACGAAGCGGCACGCACCTCTTGGCGTGCCTGCTCCTCCTGCAACGCGGCCTCCACTGCCTGCGCCACGACCGCCGCTATGCCCGGCGGCAGCGCGGGCGCATCCGCACCCCGTGTGCCGCTGCTGCCGCCGCTGCCGTCCCCACCCAAGGGCTGCGTGCTGGCCGGTGTGCCGGCGTCAGTGCCTGTAGTGTGGTTTGCATGCGTGCTCGAGGCACCTCTTGACCACCCTAATCCATTCAGCTGTGCGCTCTCCTGCTGCTCAAAGCTACTCAACTTGCGCTGCTGCTGCTGCTGCTGCTGCTGCTGCTGCTGCTGCTGCTGCTGCTGCTGCTGCTGCCGTTGTTGCTGCTGCTGCTGCTGCTGCTGCCGTTGTTGCTGCTGCTGCTGCTCAGCTGCTGCAACCTCATGCCCCAGACCTGCATTGCTGGTCGTCCGGCGCCCCGCTGCCGCGCGCAGCCGGTGCGCCACCTCTTCCCTGTCCGCCTCCAAACGCTCCTGCAGCGTCCTCAGCCCGGAGCCATCCACCAGGTCGGGCGGACGCGCTGCTTCCTCCGCCGCGGGTGCCGGCCCACTCTGAGGCAATGCCAGGGAGCTGCTAGCAGCTGCAGGTTCCAGAGGTTGAGCATCGTCCAACGCTCGCGGTGGCGCCGACGGGGCTGGCGCTGCCGCTGATGCCGCTTCTGCTGGTGCCATGGCCGCGGACTCCCTGGCAGGCAGAGAATGCACACGCGCAAGCTGCTCCCGCCGCCTGAGGAACGTGTCGCCCCACTTGAAAAAGGGGTTGTCTCGGCCACCACTCCCATCCTGCACGGCAAGGCCGCCGGCCTCCTGCTGCTCTGCCGGGGGGTCTTGTCGTGGTGCCGGCCCGGCAAAGCTGACGCTCTTCTTTATGCGAGCGCCGCCGCCATTCCCTGCGTCGCTCCCAGCAAGAACCTGCCGCGCCGCTCCGCCGCCGCGCACGGCAAGCGCGACGCTGTCCAGCAGGGCCGCACGCTGCTGCGGCGGCGGGCTGCGCACCACCGAGTCGCTGCTGCCGGGCACACCCCCGCTGCTGCCAATAGCGCCTAGCAGACCAGCATCCGCGGCCCGACCCCTGCCGTCGGGAGGAGGGCTGGCATGGTCTTGGGTGCTGGCTGACTGGCGAGGCAGAAGCCCGGCAGAAGCCTCTGGCCTCTGCTGCCCGGCCCAGCCCGGCTGCAGGCTGGCGCTGCGACTGAGGTTTGGGGAAGACGCGGGGAGCGGACTTCCGCGGGGACTGCGTGCGGGGCTGCGGCCCCTGCTGCGCATGCGGCGCAGCCAGAGGTGTGTGTTGAAAATGGGTCAGCAGAACAATTCGGCCGCTCTCTTAACGGGCATGCATCTTCACCCCTTCATCAGCCACTGCAGCCGGCCATGCATGCTTCAACAGTAAGAAGCCTGATACTTGCCTGTCACCACTACTGCCCGGGGCCTCCGATGGGTCCAGGAAAAAGGTGGCAAAAAAGCGTTGATCCTGGCCAGGAAAGTTGGTCAGCTTGACGGTGAACCAGTCCCGCTGCCCCTGCTCCGCCGCTTTCTGGCGCTGCCCGAAGCGCAGCAGCTTGAGGTTCACCACAACCTCAAGCGACTCGCCGGGGCGCAGGCGAAAGGTGGGCGGCGTGATCGCGTAGCGGTCGCTGCTGCCGGCCCGGATCTCGCCCTCAAGCGGCGCACGAGCTGCGTTGGTCAGGCGCACTGACTGAGCATACGTCTGCTTGGTGCACGAGGTGGCAGGATGAAGTAAACGTCAGCCTACCTTGACCACAGCATGCAGGGCAAGGCCTGCCTTGGTTGGCTGCGGCACACACTTTGAACCGCCTGTCAAAGGCGACGCTGTGCGCTGCAGGGCGCACCTTGTGAAACCGCACACCAGTAAAGCTCAACTCCTGCGGCTCCAGGACTAACAATCGCTGGTCCCCGTGCTCGTCCATGGCTGATAGTGCACCGGGCTGCACCGTGCACATGAGCTGCTCTCAGATCATAGTTATGAACTGCAACAAGCTCCCGTCGTTTTCGTTATCCTCATGGTTGCTGACTTGTTTGAAAATAAACAGGCCGTAAAGAATAAGTTGGATATATAGCTACCGTACCGTAGGTCGGCCTGTGTCCGCGGCGTTTGTGTCCACGCGCTTGTGGTGTTTATAACATGGGCGGTGATTCAGGTACCATACGCATGTGGGCCCAATTGAGCTACGGGTTGCTCCCTTTCCGTCACCCCACCCACTCCCTGGGCCATCCCACAATCCCCTCAACTCATCTACGGTACGCCCCCATGCAGTGATTGCTGCGAGTTCCCTCTCTCCGACTTAAATCATGTGAATTACTTGCTGGTGACATCAAGGTACGGGTACGAACCATCGCATAACAGAGGCCGCAAGCAGAGTCAACACGACTGGAACAAGTCAGCGGCGCTGAGTCACGAACGCGCATCAAACAAAGATGTGCGCGGCTGCGACGGGAGCACCTTGCCATGATAAGCCAAGCGGCGCAGCTGCCCCTTTGCTCGATCAGCAATGCGGGGGCGCGTATGCGCCATGCGTGATAAGCTATGCGGGGAGTGGGTGGCCCAACCAGGGAGCCACTAGCCGAAACTGCCCCACAGCAACAGCCCGCCGCTTCCGGATACCAATGCTGCCGCTGATGCTGTGTCAGCAGCAGCCACCGCAGCAGTCAAGGGCACCACAGGGCCCTGCCGTCGGCTGCGCGGACCTGCCCGCTCAGCCGGAGCCGTCGCCGAACTTCTTGCCAAA
>NW_014012486.1:0-16505 GCF_000611645.1 Monoraphidium neglectum
CCCCCGCCCCCGACGCCGCCTCCGCCCCCGCCTCAACCCCGGCCGCCGGCAAGTTCGCCGGCAGCCGCGTGGTCGGGATCATAGACGAGAGCGACCTGCTGCTCGCCCTGGTCCGCGACGGCCAGGCCGCCACGTCAGCGCCGGTGTCGGATTATATGGAGGGGCGCGTGGAGACGGTCCCTCCTACTGCGGCGCCCGCGGAGCTGCTGCCGCTGCTGCGCGCGGGGCGCGTTGCCGTCGTCGCCGGGGATGGGGGGACGCCCTTCTACGGGCTGATCACGAACATCGACCTGATCCATCACCTGAGGGCCAAGGTGGCGTGATCAGATCTGACGCCAGATCTGATCTGATCTAATCTGATGTGAGGGCCTCGTCCAGTGCGCGTGATAGCTTGCGGCGCAAAGCTTGCCTTTTCTCTCGTTGCCTGAGTTGGGTTTGGCACGGGGAGTTGCCTAGAGCGCGTGCAGTGGGGTAGGTCGAGGGCTGCAAGGCGTCCCCGGCCGGCAGCAGCACCCCGAGACGGCGCCAGCAAAGCATGCGTTGGAGTCCTTGTTCGTGTTTTTTCACTTCCTGCTAGGTGCAAGTGTGTTAGAGGTGTCTCGCCTGCATTCAAAAGCAAAGAGGTTGCAGGCTGCTGCTGTTGCTGCCGCCGCTGCCCCTCAACCCCATGTACCGGGCCCCAACCACACGTGCTCCCCCCGCATCTGGCCATCACCGGAGCTCGCGCCGCTGCGCAAGCGGCGCGCCCGCTCTCCCAAGCCGGCTGTGCGCTAGTTGCGCCTGCCTGGCTCGGCGCCGCGCGAGGCTCCGCCTTGCACGGCGGGCCGGCCCGCCGCAAGCCGCGGTGGCCCGCCGCTGCGGTCAGGGCGACGCTCGTTTGCACGGCTGTATACTCGCCACATCCCACACCCGTCTCATCAAGACACGCTACGACCCGCCCCTTCAAATCATCTGCGGGCCGCCCTGGCTGTCCGCTGAGGTGCCCCGTCCGCGCCGGTCCCCTTGAAGCCCGGCGCCCTGGGCTGTGCGGCCCTGGTGCCCTGGTGCTCGCGCCGCCCGCTTGGTGGAAGCCGTGCGGGCGCCGGCTTTGACCGCTGTACCATCAGTCAACCCACCCCTGCCTTGCTTGAGACACGCCGCATACCTGATGAGCTTTGCCGTTATAACTATCAACAATTCGACGACGCACACGACTCGTGGCAGCTGATAGTTAGTCTGCAGCAAACAGTAACACGATCACCCGGCCCCCTCCACAGGCGTCCCAGCAGCACCTGACACCCGAGCAGGCCATGGACATCATGATGGCGGAGCTGCAGGGCCTGCAGGTTGGCGCTCAATACCAGGCGGAGGACCATGATGTGTTGATAACCATGACCTTGTCCGGCAGTATACCATTGTCTTTGAAGCGTTGGAGGAGTGGTGCATCAATCCATTGTCTGCAGCTGAATGCAACGTGCGAAGCTTTCTGTCTGTTTGGCACAGGTGCAAAGCTTGCTGTCTTTTTTGCACAGGCGGGCTAGGTTTGGCGATTGGCTCTGGATGGTAACTCAAGTTGATTGGATGGTAACTGAAGAGGCTTGCACGATGCACTGAAGGTATCGGGGTAATTTTGATGTTGAAGGTTATCGAAGTTTTGATCGATGTCACACTCGTGGATTCCGGCCTTATCGATGTGGCAAAATCTTTCTTCGAGATTTGCCCGCGATAAGAAGCCCGGTGGAATCAGGGCCACTATCGCGTAACAACAATCAACGTCATGCCTCTCGGAGGCGCTGGGCCTGTGAGAGGGGGGGAGGCTGTACTATATAAGGGGCCTGATCAGAGACTGAAGGGGCGTAAGGGGCGTGAAGCCCAATGCAAAAACGCATTCCCCTGCCACGAGCAGCGATTCAAACTATTGTTGCAAAAAATACATCATACTAGTCGTATTTGCAGGCTGCATCGCCTTGGACGCGGTGGGCATGGCGTCCCCGGGGCCCTCGACCGACCCGTCGAGCAGCCAGCCGTCACGGCGTGTCGTGACAGGGAACAAGAGATGCGTTGATGCTCTAAAATTGCAACCCGCAGTCACCAAGGTTTGCGTCCACACAATCTGTGGGAAAAAATCCGGTTGACACAGGAGCCCACGCACCCCAGCCAAGCAGCAATGTGCTCGATTTATTCGACGAAATACGTACACCTTAGCACGCCCTCACTGCCCACAGCTGCGGCTGCTGCCGTTACGCCAATCGTAATGGTTGGAGGGTGTCACCTTTCGCGCCCGATGCCCGCCGCCGCCGTCCCGCGTACCACCCAACACGCCGCCTGGCCTCCGCCCCGCGCCCCCGCCCCTTCCCCCCCCCCACCCCGATAATTGCAGCATCAGAGCTGCGACGAGGGGCACATGCAGCGTTTTCTGGCGAAGCTCGAGGCTGTTCTGGAGTCTGAGGAGCTGTCGCCCGGGCTCATCAACTTCATAAAGCACGCCGCGGGCTCAGCCCTGCAGGACCTTTCCCTTCCCGACGACGCGACCAGCAACAGCGTCATGAACAGCGGTGCCACCGGCGGGTCGCAGTCGGCGGCCGCGGCAGGAGCGGACGCGCAGGGCTTTGAGGCACTGGACCTGCAGCTGCGCTTTGCGCATGACTGCCAGTGAGCTGGGGCCCGCAGGCAGTGAGGCGCCATCAGGAGGGAGCGTGATTTGGCTGCACACAGCACCGCCGCCCCGCCCTAGGGCTGGTGCATTACCAAGGTGCAGCCGCCTGCGCCCCGCCAGTCTGCTGGGCCGTGAGCCCTGCCAACCCCGCTGGCTGCCTCAACAGCGCTGCTCCGCCTCTGTCCCCTGCCAACCGCACTCGCGCAGGGCCAAGGGCTGTGCTGACGCCGCCTGCCCGCTCTGTGAGCGCAGCCCCGACCGCCCGTGTAGCCGGCAGTTGGACCGCAGCTTTGTGGTCGGCGACCGCCTGGCTGCTCGCTGCGGCGGCTCGCTGCGGTTGGAGCTGGTGCGCCGCTGCTCGGGGGAGCTGTACACCGGGGCGCTGCCCGATGGCCTGTACCTCGAGCTCCGAGTGGTGGAGGGGGCGCTCTACGAGAAGCGCTTCGCTGATCAGGCCTACGGGTGAGAGTCAGCAGGCCTCCCACGATCCAACACGGCTGTGCTGCCCAAGCGCCCGACGTATTCTCACGTGTCTTGTTTACCGCGGAATTGGGGAGCCGCTCCGGCCGTACACACCTGCCTTGATTGGGTCTGCGTAATTCCCGGACTAGGAGTAGTCCTTTTGCGGCATCAGCCGGAGCGTCCGTCGTCAAAGTCGTGCTGTGTGTGAGGCATGATCGTGTGAGTGTGCGACATGGTGTGAGCTCTCAGGTGTCCCGCCCGTTGTCTTCCAGGCCCCTCAATAATCCCTTCCCCCCCTCCAAGCCATTGGAGATGCCCCGCTGACGATGACCAGCCATCCACTCTCTTCACTGTGCCCCTGACCGCACGCACGCTCAGGCTGGCGCATGCCAGCGAGGCAGACATAGAGGCCATCAGCCTCCCCCCCGCAGCAGCCAACGGAGGCGCCCTGCTTGCCCTAGGCCTCATGGATAGCCGGCCGTCGTCCGACTTGAGCTGCGGTGGTCGCAGCGGCCGGGGCGGCGTGACAACCCTGGACATGCAGATCCTGCACGGCTTCGCCATGCTGCCAGAGCTTCGGGTGCGCGTTGGTCTGCCTGCGCACGTTCGGTGCCGATCGCCTGCATGCTCGCTCGCTCGCAGCTTTGTCGCCGGCCACACCGCGCTCTGCAGCAGCATGGCACCTGTGCATCGGCGCGACACACACGGCAACAGCGGCACAGCCATGCCCTATTACGACAGAGCGAGGCTCGTAGCCATCCACCTGCCCCTGCGCGTTCAAGATTTTTTCCCTCCCTCCCGCAACCTACCGCAACTGCCGCCCCTCCGCCTTCAAGATTAATGCCAGCGGCGAACAGCTTCTGAAGGGAAAGGGCAAGAAGCCTCAGTTCAGGATCCTCGTCCGTGCCCGCCTCCGCGGGTCCGTCGAGGCCTTGGGCAAAGCAACTGAAGTGACTGCTGCCGCCATTGCGCCGCTGACCAACGTGCGACCGGCGATCAGCATGGGCTTTGCCGTGGCCTCGGCGCGCATGAAGGGCGATGTGAAGGTGGAGCTTCCGCTGACGACCGGCAAGGTCAAGGGGATCGTCAACCTCGGCAAGGCGGCTTGCGCCAAGCTCAAGGACCTGCGGGCAGCGGCAGCAGAGGTACGGGACCGAGGGACAGGGACTTGGGCTGAGCCTGGATAATTCCTTGCGCTTGTTATGCTTTGCCTGGCCCCTTGCCGTGCCTTCTGCCCCCCGGCCCCCTGCCTCCCGGCCCCCTGCCTCCCTCATCATACTCTTCCCTCCCTGCTTTGCTCGCACCTCTCATATTCACTAAAAGAAAGTCTTGTAGCAACCCTAAGTTATTTGTGGCAGAGGATCACATTGCATTGCGTGTTTGAGCTGCGCAGGACACCGCTCATCACACCACACTGTTCAGCTACGAGAGGTGGTGATTCAATCGTATCTGCCTTAATGCAATACTTAAATGATTGAGCGCCCTGGCGTTCGCCCTGCCCTACCTGACCACCTTTTGACAGAAAAACATGGAGCTGCAACTTCCTGCCGGCTGCACGACTGCGATCACGCACGTCGGGCAGCTGAAGAGCTTGCTTGCGCTTGCGCCTGCGAACAGCGTCCTGCGAGGCCAGGTGACAGCGCCCAGCGCATGGGGGAGGCATGTGTCTCGAGCGCTTCCCGTTCACCACCCCCGATCCAGGGTCTGCCCTCCCCCCCCCACACACAAAACCACGGGCCTGCTGGTCACCATGCCAGCAACAGCGCGCAAGGATTCCTGCATCCGGTCAACAGCACGTCACCACCATGTCCACCCAACTAACGCAAGTAACACTGCGTGCCACCACCCCCGCTCCCTCTGTTCCCCACAAAACCGCAGCTCCAGAAGTTGCTGGCCCTGGGCGAGGACGCATGGGAGGAGGTGGTGGAGCACGTGGGCCAAGCCGTCGAGCCAGACACCCGCATGAGGGCGTGGTTTGAGGGCACAGGGTGAGGACGACATCGCCCACTCTAGCACACAGACGCGTGCGTTGGCCTGTCGCTGTACGTACCGCCAGATGCTGGAAATTCTTAACAGGGCCCGCATCCACCATTGCAAGTTTGAAGTACTCCCTGCGACCTTTCGCCGGCGCTTGCTGCTCTCAGGTCGATGGAGCGTGGGCTGCTGTTCTTGTGCGCCCAGGCCAAGGTCAACCTGGACCGCCCGGCAGGCGAGCGGGGTGACTTGCACAGCTTGAAAGATCTAAATCGGGGTGGCTCAACCCCCATGACATCCGGCCCCTTGAATGCCTGTTCGTCTAATGCGTTATACAGATTAGGCACTCTGTGTGGTGGTCCCCACCCTTCATGGGTCGCCCTCTTGCTGGCTGCAAAGGTTTGGCAAGGAGTTGAGCGCAAGCTTGCATGCACCTCTGCTCATCCCGCGCCCGCCTGCGGCGTGCTTTACCCAGGCCTCCTTCTGCGCCGCGGCGCGCTGGTGGACGTAATCCCGGCGCAGCAGCAGACACCAGACCAGCGCCAGGAGGAACAGCGCCTGCGCGCGGCCGCGCGCGAGGGCTGGCGGGCGGCGGCGCACCCCGGGTGGTTTTTGTCGCATGTCGACTCGGAGGACTTCTGCAAGGTGCGTGGAGGGCTTCACAGGCCGCACTTGTTTCAAGGCTGCCACAAACGACTTGCCTTTCCGGCTCCCACTTGAAATAGTTCGCGGAACCTGCACCCGCTTTTGGTCCAAACAGCTGCACCCGGTACACTCGCATCTGTGCAGGAGGGGGGGCTGTCACGCGCCATACCATTGGCAGAACTTGGTGGGACCCTGCCCAACGCGCCACAATTGCTGGAGATTGTGAGGGGTGAGTGTGCTAGTGTTACTTTTTAGTTAACGTGGACTCGGTGCATACCAAGTCATAGCCCACATGCCTCCCATCACGATTGGAGCAGAGATACAGGAGGTATCGGGCTTGACTCATTCAGCATAAAGATGTTCAGGGCATGCCCGCCTTCAAAAGGAGGTTATTTGATAATCAGCAACACACAGCCATTGCTTCACAATCACGAACTCCAAAGTCTCACAAGCCCTTTCGCAATCGCCGCCTCCTTTATTTGCCTCCAAAGCCGGCGCCATGTCGCCCGGGCTACTCCACCGCCTGGATGCAGCTTTGCAGACCAACACCTGCCCACCAGACGTCAAGCAGGCGTTGCTGCAGATTGCGCAATCAAGGGAACAGCAGCCTCAAAAGCACTCAGCGCAGGCCCTGACACAGCCGCAGTTGGTACGGCTCCCTTCCTCCTCTTCGCCGCCGCCGCACTCTGAGTCACAGTCGCCCCGGCACTACCTCGGCCACCAACCGCCGCTGCTGCTCCTCCCGAGGTCGCAGACGCTGTCGCTGCAGCAGCAGCAGCAGCAGCAGCAGCAGCAGCAGCAGCAGCAGCAGCAGCAGCAGCAGCAAGAGCAGCAAGAGCAGCAAGAGCACAACCACCACCGGCAGCAGCAGCAGCATCACCACCCCCACCAGCAGCAGCAGTGCCTGCCACTGCTGCCTTCGCCCCTGGAGCGGCAGCAGCATTTGATATGGGAGCAGCAGGAGCAGGAGCAGCAAATGCGGCTGCAGTCGCAACAGCCGCAGGAACAGCTATCATGTGAAGAAGCCGACACCTTGATGCTTGACAATCTGATCTGGGAGCTGGGCATGCAGCCGCCAGTCAACGTATCGCAGCACTGGCGTCAGCCAGTGCAGGCTCTGCAGCACGCACAGCAGCACGTGCCGGAGTCGTCAGCGATTGCGCAGCTGTCGCCTTGGGACGGAGTGGCAGCACCACAGATGCTGTCGTCGTGCTTGCCAGCGTCTTACTCCCCAGAAGTGCAGGAGCAGCAGCCGCAGCAGCAGCATCATCACCACCACCATCATCATCATCATCATCAGCAGCAGCAGCAGCAGCAGCAGCAGCAGCAGCAGCAGCAGCAGCAGCAGCAGCAGCAGCAGGAGCAGCTTTCTCTTGCTGCGTTCCCCATGCAAGCGTGGTCCCTGGCGCCTCCCCAGCCCCACTTCTCGGCGCTCACAGCAGGGATGGCCAGCTCCATACGCAGCTCCCAGCGGTCATTTTCGAGCTTGGACATCTCGCCAACTGGCGCAGCACCGTTTGTGCCGGCGCCGACTGCGCCCATGCCGTCGAAGTTGTCTGTCTCCCTGGCCCCACAAGCACAGATGGGTATGTTCCACAGACAGGGCGTCGGAGCCCCATTCCTGGACTGGTCTGCGGATGACGGTCTGGATGCTTTCTTGCAGCAGCCTGGGCTCTGACGGCGGCAGTCCATGTGCGCGCCAGCCAAGACTACTAATATGTTTGCCGGGGAAGGAGCTGTCACGTAGCGATGGACAGGGCTGTGGTAGCCAGTAAGACCGGGCGCCAGACCGGGCGCCAGTAAGACCTGGCAGCATCAAAGGAACCTGGTGCTGTGCCTCCAAGGCATAACATCAGGATTTTGTTCATGCCTCAAAATGTATCTCAACTACGCGACAGAGTGTCACTTGACGGCTGCAGTTGTTGTTGGCTTTTGCTCCTTATGAATCATTCGTGCATCTCACCGGCCCGGGGGGCCATCAAAGTGCCGGTCGACATTGCCATACACGCATGATCCGCTGTGCCATGTTGTCTGTACCCCACATGATTGTTCTCCTCTGTTGACTGACGCCTACTGCTTGTGCCAAAAACGCCACCCCACGCTGGACTGGGCTGGGTGTATGCACACCGCCGTGGAAGCACAAGAAAAAAACGTGGGGTTGTGTGGTGCTGCGGCATGCATTGCACCAGCGTACACACGTCTTCAGGCTTTACGAGCATTACTGCTGAAGCAGCTTGAGCTGGGCACACGCACACTTGCTCTTGCTTGGCCGCACGGGCAACCTGCTGGCGCTCTCGGTGCCTCACCAGCAGCTCAGCAAGCTGCGCCATTGAACCCCCAACCACAAGTTCATGTATCCGTCCAACTAAGATTCATGTCGTGGTCATCTGCTTGCGTCAACAATAGTGTTTTTCAGGGTTGCGCAACCCTGAAAATCACCCTTTGTTCCGCCCGACTGGCCATCGCAAAACAACTGCTTCCGACACACACACATCCAGAGGCAGTGCTTGCCCATGCCACGTGGCCCTTCCTGAGCAGACCAGTACTGTGGTGCCGATTGTTTCAAGCCGTATTGCCATGTAGCTCTACTGGGCTGGATTGAAATACTGCAGGGCATCTGCCCAGAGCCAAATCACACTGTACATGCGTCGGACGCGCAGCCCTTCAGGCTGCCCGGCTGCTCAAGTACCCAGCGTGCAGTCTCGTTGTTCATCATCGCTGCTCCACAACTCACCTGGACGCCTGTTTCGGGTAGCGGAGGTATCCCACTTTGGAGGGGGTCCTACCACGCACCCAAAACACATGTAACTCATACAACATTTACAGAGCACTGAGGGTTAAGGGTCGTGTTGGCGCCAATACATTGTGATCCCGCCCGCCCAACCAGCATGTTGTGGGCCATCAACTTTACAGCTTTCTGTGCGTCGTAACAAAATTGTTAATGCATTACTTGCGGTGCTTTTTTCATGTGCAAATCCAGGAATTCCAATGCTCATTTCTGCTGGGTAGAGCAGGGGTTATTGATGAAGATCTTTCCAGGCCACCTGGCTGACAGGAGGGCCTTGACGTGTTTGGATCCGGCCATATGCCACGACCATGAGTCTAGTACAGTACAGTACAGTACAGTACAGTACAGTACAGTACAGTACAGTACAGTACAGTACAGTACAGTACAGTACAGTGCAGTGCAGTGCAGTACAGTACAGCGTTTTCTTGTCGACCAGCACGCAAGGCCAGGGTGGCAGCAGCCACAGGCACCGATGGCACGGCTGCTGCACAGGGACACTGCCAGTGTTGGCACCAGATTACATATTTAACAAACAAGGACGAGCTATCAAAGGCCCTTTGTATGACAAGTAGTCCAGCCAATAGCTAGCCACTGATCGATACTCGTGCAAGCAGCCACTGCAAGGAAGAGGATCGTGCAAGGCCCTTACAGGCCATTTTCAAGTGTAGTGCAAGCAACCAAACCTTCAACACCCCAAGTGAGGCACCCCAGAGGTTTTGAGCTCGCTTGAGGGCAGCTCTCAGATAAAATGGTTTCTGCGACACGTTGTCACACACACGCACACGTGCACACACAGCCACAACCTGCATTTGTGAACTCACAGCTTGCTGAGCTGCTGCTGCGGCTGCTGGTGCGACTACTGCGCCACCATCGCACAAAGCGCCACCTTGGATATCTGTTGGCGGGGGGAGGAGTGCAGGCAGGCGTGATGTCAAAGATAAACGGATCTCGCATCAAACGGCTGACCTGGAACAACACCCCTTTTCTAGATTGCCAGGCCTTGTGTGCGCTTCAAAGTTTCCCCCTCAGCATCACCGCCGACGCCCTCAGCCAGCTGCGCGGCTCGCCCCCATCACAGATGAACTTTCACAGAGCAGCGCGTGACAGATCCAGGACTGCTGCCGCCCACCCAACAAGCCGTGGTCAAACCACGGCAGCACCCAACAAACAATCAGTCCACGCAGGCCCCAAGCTCGCCTTGCCGGTGGCGCCGTAAGGGATGGCCTCCACGAACAGCACGTCATCGGGTACAGCAAATTTGGCCACGTCGGGGTGCGACGCCATGAAAGCCAGGACGTCCCGCCGCAGAGCGTCGTCGGGGGTGGCGCCGGGCTTGGGCACGGCGACGAGCAGCAGGTGCTCGTTCCACTTTGGGTAGGGCGCCGATGATGGCCGCCTCTTGGACCTAGCGGATTGAGTGTTGAGAGGTTGGGGTTGTGGACAGAGCTTATGTCGGGGTGCAGCAGTTGGGATTTACTTTGATGGCAGTGTTTGTCTGCAAAGCACGCAATACCTGGGAGCAACTTGGTCAACTGCAGCCTGACCATTCCTGCTTTGTGGTGCGATGCTCAGCGCCAGGGCCCCAGTGGCCCCCACACCTTGGGGTGCCCCAGCGCGGCGTTCTCCAGCACGATGCGGCTGCTCCACTCGCCCCCTGACTTGATCACGTCCTTGCTGCACGGGGCTAACAGGTGGTGGCAAGCGCAGTCCTCTCCAAGAACCAATAGCGGTAAAGCGGTCGAAGAAAAGGCAGCAAAGCATCCATTAGAAGTTGAGGTGAAGCACAGCTGGTTGTTTCCACACGGGCCCAGAGGCGCGACGTCGTTGTTCAGAAGGTTCTTTTGGCGACAGAAAGGGCCCCTGCCCCAAGCATCGGCCTGCGGTCTGTGATGCGCATGAAGCCCAGGGTGTCGATGAGGCGACGTCCCCGGTGTCGAACCAGCGGCCGCCGGTGGTGGCAGGGCGGTCCTGGCGGTGGTAGCGCTCCACGACGATGGGGCCCCGCACCTGGCACGGTGTTGGCATCATTGCAAGCGTTATAGGCGTTGTTTGGGGCCGCCAAACACACACTTGCTACACTACTCTTGACATGTGCTGGCTGATCGTGGCGTGGGCTTGCAGGGATGATGGCAAGGAGGCCAGCTGGCCGGCGCTTCCAAAGAGAGTCTCTGCTGCGAGGCAACAGGAGACGAGCAGCGCTCAGGGGGTGTGCCCCTCACTGTCGCACCTGCAGGTGGCCGACCGAGGTGCCGTCATGCGCCAGCTCGCGCCGTGAGTCGTGCACGATACGCATGTTGCAGAATACGTGGGGGCGGCCCTGCAGGTGCGAGGGTTTGACAGGGGTTGGTTGAAAGCGGGCCGTTCTGAACCTCGGGGTTGTGGCAGAAGATGTGCTACAAGCACCCGCTGCAGCAGAGGGACAAGCTGCATGGAGGGGGGGTTGAGGCAGGCGGCACTGCGACATCCCCCTGCTTTGATTGGGGCCCGGCCCCCCTCCCGCAGGCCCCCGCCCCCTCAAAGACCCGTGGAACCAAGGAAACGCAGCTCAGCGTGCATCCTGTCACCTGCAAACCAGCCTGGTGCCGTCCACCTGCGCCAACTTCAGGTCCCGCAGCGCGGCCTGGCTCAGGCCGCCCTCCACCTGGCTGTACTTTGGGAGGCCCAGGCTGCCCAGAGGCGACAGCTCGGTCATGCCCCACATGTGCCGCACCTCGGCGCCGCGGCTGGAGGGTTGTTTGTGGGGCTGGGGATCCAGAGCAGGGGGGTGATTGCGGTTGGGTGCAGAGCAGGTGGCGTAGACGTGTGTGTGCATTACCGTGCCAGGAGCGCTTGATCTTGACGATAATTGTTTGCACTGTGAGATAGCTTCTGCTGTTGTCTTGAAATCTTACACTGAGCATTTTCGGCTGTTTCCCTCGAGAAAGGCAGCGCCCCGCAGCGCCTGCATGCGAGCGCGACACGCGGGCAACGTCAAGAGCCAAGCGCCGCTCACTCCTCGAACGCCGCAATGTGCGAGCGCGGGGCGGCGGCGCCGCCGATGACGATGGCCTGTAGCCGGCTGAAGCGCAGGCCGTGGCGCTCCACGTGGGCCAGCAGGTTGGCCCAGACCGTGGGCACGCCCGCTGACATGATGACCCCGTGAGCCTCGATCATGTGGTAGACGTTCTCGCTGTCAAGGTGGGGGCCGGGCAGGACCAGGCGACAGCCCACCATGGGGGCTGGGTCCGTTGGAAGGCGGGGGGTCAGCGAAGGGCGGGGGGCTTTAGCTGGGGCCCTAAAGGGTTGTCGCCGGGAAGGTGGGACGGACCCGGGCGTGGCGCGTCAGCGCGAACGCTCGCTGCATGGTGGTGGGGTGCCGAGCGTTGGCGCTGGCGTGATGGGGCGACGGCGTGATACAGCGGCCCCTGGAGGAGCTGCCTGGCTGGGGTGGGTGGCTGTGTCGGCCCGAGCGAGGATATGACGAGGATATCGAGCAGGTCGGATTCAAGTGCCCACAGGACCAGAGGTGCACTGTATAATACACGTAAGCACCCACACTTGCTGTATTATGAAAAGATGCTTCGCAGCACACCAGCAAAGGCGATGCCCCAGGATTTTGCGTGGAACTGGGGCACCACCATGAGCATGGTGGTGGTGCTGCCCATGGCCAGGGCGTCGGGCATGATGGTGATCATCACATGCAGCAGGTTGCTGGAGGGGGGGGAGTGAGCAGGGTGCCAAAAATGTGTGAGTTTTCAATGGAGCAAGGAGACGGTGGACGTTTCCAGGATTGGCGCCGATCACCCCGAAATCCGACGCCCTTTTAGCGCTGCTGCGGCGAGCAGAGCAGAGCAGAGGGACAAGCGGGGGCCGGGGCCGGCTGTCACCTCGGTGGGTGTACATGACGCCCTTGGGGTTGCCGGTGGTGCCTGCGGGCCCAGCGTCGTCAGCGCGATGTCACCACCACGTCAGCAGGCTGGCCGGCAGGGGTTCCCAGCCTAATGGACATGCCGCTGTCGCATGGGGTTAACGAACGGCCGCCACAATTCACCCTGGTCTCCCCAGCGGGAAACGAGAAACAAAAAGACAGGCAGGGCAATTTTGAGGCCCGCCAGCGACAGGCGGGACATGCGCGCCCAGGCGCACACCGGAGGTGTAGCACAGGCCGCAGGGGGTGTTCTCGTCCAGCTCTGGCCACTGGAAGGCGGCCAGGCGCTCCACCTGCGCATCGAGCAGCGCCTCATAGCAGAGGCAGGGTCTATCCAGGGGCGGGGACCGCGGCATGCGCTGCCTGAGGGAGCGGTTGGAAGGGCGTGCAGGCGTGGTGAGGAGATTGGCGGGGGCGCATGCTCTTTCCCAGCTTTTGGGGGTGGGGCTGTCTTGACAACGCAGCCGGCTCCTCGTGCTTCTGAGGGTCAACAGCGTCAAAGGCTGCAGGTTTGCTGCCTGACCGCCCTGCAGTCTGATTGAATACAAAGGATGCAAACGCGGCCCACCTGTCTGTGAGCAGGATGGCGCCCCTCACTTTGGGGCACAGCGGCAGGATCTGAAGCATCGGTGACGCGGACGCGCCAGGTGCGTGGGGCGTTGCTGGGGACAGGTCAGCCGGCAGGCGGTTCAATTGTGCTGTGCATCACAGCTCAAGGAGCATGCGGCTGTCAGCTGAGCTGTGGCTGAATAGACCGCTATGCATTTCTGAATTGCGAACAGCTGACCCCCCACATGACTGGAGTGTCGCCACAGCCCTCCGGCCCGCGCTGGGCTTAAAGTTTGCATGGAAACTTTTGTTGCGTGGCGCCACTCATATGTTGTCACAAAAGACGCAGCCGTCGCGGCCCCCCCAACCTGCTCCAGCAGCGGCAGGAATGCGGCAACCGCCATGATCCAGGTGTCGCGCCCGTGGTCCGCGATCCAGGCAATGTCCTCGGCGCTCAGTCGCGGGTCGAGGGTGTGGCACACCGCCCTGAGCCCCATGATGCCGTACCAAGCCTCCATGTGGCGCGTAGTGTTCCTGCGGTTGGGTGGCCGTTGTTGAGTGGAAGACGGTTAAAACGCATATTGGGATAGGGCAAAAGGTAGGGGCCAGGCTGGAAACGTGAAGCAAAGCGTCCGGCGACTGCAACGGAAAATGAGCAGCTACAGAAACGATCAGTCCCCTGCCGTGCTGCTCATGATTGCGCGCCCCGCCTTCACCAGGCCAGCGTGCCACGACATCGCCGTGCCTACGAGCAGGAGGTTTACAAGAACCCTCATGTCATGTCAGGATTACGATTTTTGATTGTCACAGTATGCCAGGGGTGCTGGTGGCCAATGCCTGGTCGGCACCCCTGCAGGAATCAACCGGAAACCCCGCTGCTTCACACCTGCAAAGGCGCAAAGCCAGTCCTGCCGGCCAGCGCCGCTGCTTCCTCTTGTCTACGTGTGGCAAGTGTGGGGATCTGCAGCTGTTCCATCAACAAAGGAGCGCCCTCTCTGTCGACCGAAACCGCATCTCTCCTGCAAACCAGGCTGCTCACCTGACCCCGAGCTCCCTCAGCGCCAGAGCGCACAGCTTGGAGCGGTCCCACAGGTCACGGTAGGTGAATATCACAGTGGAGCCCTGGCCCAGAAGGTTGGGGGTATTGGGTGGGGTTGGCTGGACAAAGGTGTGTAATTTGGGGGCTGCTGAGTGGAGTGGAGCAGAAAGGTTGCGGTGTGCGCGTGGCACGCGTGTTGTTGTGAATTGCAGCCGCTGACGGCTTTGACCAGTGTGGGGGTCCCGCCACACGACCTGTGGGGCACTCCACGCCGCGCCTCCATCACAGCCGCTTGCCCGCAGCTAGCCTGCAATGACGATCAGACAGCCATCCTAACCATCGGCCTGCAAAATCAACCACGCATTGTCCCTGCCATAAACAAGAGCGTGAGCACCGTCAGCACAACGCAACCCCCCACACCAAACTCATCCCCACTAGCAGTAGCAGCAGCAGCAGCAGCAGCAGCAGCAGCAGCAGCAGCAGCAGCAGCAGCAGCAGCAGCAGCAGCAGCAGCAGCAGCAGCAGCAGCAGCAGTAACAGCAGCAGCAGCAGCAGCAGCGCACCTCCACAGTCTTGCAGATAATCTCCTGCTTGCCATGCCAGCGCGCCGCATACTCAATGAGAGACGTCGTCACCAGCGGCCAGTGCTGCATCGTGCCATGTGCCTACTTGCTGCGTGTCCTGTTGCTGCTGCTGATCTGCAACGGCGGCAGCGGCGCATTCAGGTTGGTGTTCAAGTGCGCCTGCGCTTGCTTTGCGCGTCGCAGCGCCTGCAACTTCCTGCGTGTTGGGTGTGCTCGTGTGTTGCGCTGCATCGCAGCACAGCTTCCGAGCAGAGGCCGGCAGCGCGGCTCACGCTGGGTTGTTCAATATCCTTCCTGCTCCTGCTACAATAAGAGCCTTGGGACGGGTGTAGAGATTGCATCGTCGCGTTTTTGCTTGTGGCTGTTTGGCAGTACGTATGCATCTGCACGTTGGGATGGGTTCCCAACATGTGTCGCTTGTGATTTTATGTTTCAGCAGTCAGCTGCTGTCAGACTCACAAGCACGGGGCCTTTCACAACTCCTGGCCGCAGGCCTTGCGCACGCCGGCTATACAGTACAGTTTATTACTTTGGCAGCTTCATCCCTGGCGACGCCAACGACATTCCCTGCGACGGTTGAAGCTCGTGCCGTGAGTGCGGGGCGGTCGGCGACGTTGGCGCTGCCTGCGACAGGATGGCCACCAGCAACGGGGCTAACAGGAGAGTGCACGTGGGAGCCCACAGCCGTGCATTTGCAACGGGGCGCGGGGCTGCGCAGGTTGCATGGGGCATGCCATCGTGCGGCAAGCATGGAGGACGAACAGGGTCAAAAGGGCGGCTTTCAGACCACGTATCACCTCATATGCCGGCATTGCGCGCTCATGGTGCAAGATGTCCTGGTGGGACAGCGGGCCAGTCCCCTGGGTGGCATTCTGCGGTTTGCCTGCTGCAGGCTGCGGGGCCCGAGGTCCCGGAGGGACAGCACGGCGAGCGACATGGACAGCACTTCTGAGGCATTGCATCTGAGATGCTGCGTGCTGGAGGTGCTCATGCCGAGTGAGTGATGGCCGACGGATGTGGGCAGATGCGGTTCAGCGAGGGGAGGTGCCAGGCCCAGCTGATTGTGAAAGACTGAAATTGTACTATAGCAGTCGCCGAGGATGACAAACGAGTGTTTGCCTCCCAAAGAGCACGGATCCTGCCCATTGCTTAAGCTTGTGATGATCCAGAAAGCTTGCCCAATTCACCGATGCAACGAGGCGGTGTCTTGTAACTAGCCCTGGCACTCCAAGCAGCATCGAATTCCACCAAGGCACTACGGTAGGGGGTGTCCATACACGGGGCTCACAGTTGTTTCATGTAGAGTGAGGCTCTTCTCGTGCAGGGCGAATCACCTCGTGATTCAACCTGGGACAACGGTTGAGTGAGCGAGCGAGGTCATATCACACTCGTCACAGCACCCTGGAAGGCCAAATTTGACGTTTGATACATCATATCCGTGAATTTTCTACTCGAAATGCCATCTGTGAACCGTTTGAACGCCGCACTAGCAGTGCACATCAAACCCATCGCTTCCTAGTAGTGCGCCTGCGCTGCTGCTCCCCCGCTTTTGCTGCGTCACCGACTCTTCATTACAACACCCCCACCCACTGCCCCCACTGCGGCGGCCTGGACCGTGACGAAACGGCTGAACATGGTCTGCTTGATTGCCCCGCATACGCGGGCCTGCGGGCCGAGCCGCGCTTTGCGCCCTTGTTTGCAGATCTACCCGCGCTTGCGCGCATGCGCGCCTTTGCACGCAGCGCGGATCAGCACACACAGGGGGCCTTCGTGCACGCCTGCTTTGAACGGCGCACGGTAGCCACCTGAGTCTCAGTCACACAACGCTGGTGTCGTGCACAATGGGGGCCGGTGCACAACTGGCGCCGGGCGGAACGGCCACCGCAATCACGCACACTGAGGCGAAGCCAGCAGGGGCTGGG
>NW_014012485.1:0-4122 GCF_000611645.1 Monoraphidium neglectum
GGAGGGGGAGGAGGAGGGGGAGGAGGCGGATGAGGGGTCTGGCGACAGCGGCGGCGGCGGCGACTGACCGACGCGCTTCGAAGCTGCGGCCCCTGCCCTCGCGTGACCCCGCGCGTCCAGGGGTGCGCCGGCGCTCCGGCCGAGTGTCACCCTCTCGGGCGCCCGGGCGCGGCGCGCGCCGCGCTCCTGCAGCTGTCTCTCGCCCCGCGCTTTTCCCTCCAGGCTTTGTAGCATGTCGTTGCCCCTTTTCCCCCCGTGCCTTGGCGGGGCAGTCCTTCGTTCGCACGCACCCCCTCCTCTGGGCCCACGCGCCGAGCCCTGCTGTATCCCAGGCGCAAGGCGCGCCCTCAGGCCCCGCTGGAAGGCGCGCCGCCCCCTTTGCCCCTGCCCCTGCCGCGCGGCAGTTCCGCACTTCATGCCCTCCAGTCCGGACTTGCTTCCTACTGGCCCGGACTCCCTGCCTCCCCGCCTTCCCCTGAGTGGCCCCATTGCCCCGTCGCAGCGCAGGGGCGGTTCCAGCGGCCGCGCGTCGCTCTGATTCCTTTCATCTGACACTGCCTGTCTGCACATGCCCCCTGCCTCAGCAGTGGCGCTGGCGGGCGCGCTGCCCCTACATGCCGTGTAACCCGGGCAGCTCGTCACCGCGCAGCGCTTGGGGGCAAGGGGCGGGCGGTTGCATGGATGAGGACTGCTCAGCCGCAGCCGGACAAAACGCTCCGTGTGCACACGCTTCGCAAGCAAAGACAGGCACCTGAAAAGTCGGCGGGCCCGCCAGGCCCCTCGCGGCGGCCCGGCCGCAGCTGCCCTGCGCCGCGCCCGCCAGGCGGCGGCGCGCCCCTCCCAAGCAGCGCCTCAGCGCGCCGCGGCGGCCGCGCCGGGCGGCCGGCTCCGCCGGAAGCCATGCTTTGTTGGAACGAAGTACAGCGCGCCGCCCGCGGGCGCCCCCTCCATATTGACCGCCGCAGCCACCGCCGGCAGGGAGCGGTACACCTCCGCCGCCGCCTCCAAAGAGAGGCCCGCCGCCGCTGGAAGTGGGGTCCGGGGCGCGCCGGCGCCCGCCGCGCCGACGCCGCTGCTGCCGCCGCCTGCGCCGCCTCCCGCTGCTACTACTGCTGCTGCCCCTGCTCCTGCCGCTGGAATTCCTTCTGCTGCTGCCGCTGCCGATGCTGCTGGCCCTGCTGCTGCGACTCCCCCTGCCGCCGCTGCATCCGCAGCCGTCGCTGCAACTCCCGCTGCTCCGGCTGCTGCGTCTGCCACTGTCGCCGCGGCCGCCGCGGACCCTGCTGCTGCCGCGGCCGCCGCGCCGCCCGTGAGCTTGATGACGAGCGGCGCGCCGCACCGCGCGTCGAGGAGCGCCACATCCCGCAACAGCGCCGCCAGCGCCGCCGGGCACGCCAGCTCACCGGCGGGCACCGCCAGCAGCAGCGCGGAGTGGGGCAGACCGCGGAGCTCGCCAGGTGTCATGCGGCGGACGACGGACGCAGGGACCGTCTTCCAGGGTGCCGCCGCGCCGGCGCCGCTCCCGGCGCCGGAGGTGGTGGCGTCTGCTGCGGGAAGGGCGAGCTCTACGCGCGCCGCGAGCCGCCGCGCACACGCGGCGCGCGCGCGGCGCTGCGCGGGCGCCCGCGCGCCGCTCAGCAGGTGGGCCCCGTCGTTCGCGAGCACCAGGGACTGCAGGCGGTCGAGGCGCGCGCGGCGCGCGTACGACGGGTGCGCGTCGGCGGCGGCGCGCCAGGCGGTGCACACGCGGCGCAGCGAGGAGGAGAGCCACGTGAACGAGGAGCGGTGGGGGTAGAGAGCATACTCGGCCTCGTCGGGCGCCTCGAGGGCGCGCAGGAGCGCGGACAGGACGAGGGACTGCAGCTCTTGCGGCAGCGGCGGCGCTGCGGACGCGCCCGCCGCGACCGCGCGGCGGCGCGTCTGCATGTCGGCGTGCGACAGCGCCGCGGGCGTGCTGGGATGGCCTGTGAGATTGAATTGTCTGTGAGCACGCCTGTGTCACGTCGTTTCTATGCGCAGAACGTGGTTTCTGTGCACATGCCGGTGCCACGCCGTGAAAGAAGCTCGCGAAATAGGAGATCTGAGACGCGCTGGGCGAGAGCAAGAGCTTGAAGGATAAACTGCGAGATACGTTGATTGCGATGACCTCTGGGCCGGTTTGCTTCTGGGCTCACGCACGTCACCAGCGTAACCTGCTCTCATGTCCATGCGGTGCCGTTGGTGCCGCCGAGCAAAGCGAACGGCCCACGCGCAGGCGTGCAGAGCACTGAGCAGAGGCAGAGAGAGGCCCCTAATTGCAGGAGCATTCACTGTCGGCCGTGGTGGTGTGCACCTGACGAGAGCGCGCCCCGCACAACGCAAGTTGGTGCAGGCCCAGACTCGCTGCTGCTGCTGTAGTAGCTGCTGCTGCTGCTGCTGCTGCTGCTGCTGCTGCTGCTGCTGCTGCTGCTGCTGCTGCTGCTGCTGCTGCTGCTGCTGCTGCATGTATTTGCGTGCGGCGTCAACCCGACCCTGCCTGTGAGCCCATCCTGCGCCGCCGCGAGGCACCATGCTCGACCAGCAGCTCGTCCCAGCTTTATGATTTACCAGCCAAATGCAGCAACCGCAAGGACAACACAACTTCTAGTGCAGACCGCGCGGCGCCCCAGGGCTGCAAAACGCCATTCGCCATGGGTACTGCGCCGGCGTCCCAACAAGGCAAAGAGGGTCACGTCAAGGGGTGTTGCGTGGGGCTGGTGCGCACACATGTGGTCACGTGGGTCGGGACAAGAGGGGGCCGCGCTGTGTCGGTGCAAACGCAGCCGCGCCGTCAGCCGCCCACTGCAGCGGCTGCTGCCGCCCGGCACGGTGCGGGCCGCGTGGGGCCGGGGTACGTCAAAAGTGGGTCGGCCCCCAATATCCGCGGCCGGCGTCGATTCTGCACGTGGTCGTTCGGTCCTATCAGTCAAGGGCAGCCAAAGTGAGCAGGTGGGCCGCGAAAATGAGGACGCGGGCACCACCCTCTGCCCGGCGTTGCGTGAGACAATTTCCTCCAGGCGCCTGTCTGCAGCTGCCCGGCGGGGTCAGTCAATGCATGGCGTTGCGCGAGACCCTTGCTGTCTTGGGGATGTCTTCAGTCAAGTCCCTCGGCCTGCAGATTATGCCCTAACTGGGGCTACTTGGTGGTGTGGTGGGTTGGTCGGGCGCCGGGGCTTTGCGGGCCCAGGGCAGCCGCTCAGCATGTCATGTCCAAATCATCGCCGCGCGGCCGACGTCAAGGGTTTGTGTGGCGCTCGTGAACCGAGGCCCGCCACCTGCACGGCGCATCGGGCAGCTGCCGTGCAGGTGCTGCAACCCCCAAAAAACGCGCTGACGTCACCGCCTCGCCCGCTTGGCGGGACCGGAGTTGGCCGCGGCCGGCGCCTCTGCCTCCGCCGCGGCCGGCGCCACGGCTCCGCGCTTGCCCCGGCCGGACTTCGCTGGCGGCGGGGCTGCCGCTGCCTTCGCCGCAGGCGCCGCCGCCGCGCCGCGCTTGCCGCGGCCGCCCGCTGCCGCCGCAGCTGTCGGCGTTGCTTTTGCCCCCTTTTTGGCCGCTGCCGATGGCTTTGTCTTTGCCGCCTTGACGGCCGCCGCGGGCTGGGCGCCGCTGCGCCCCTTGCTCGCCGCGGGCGCCGGCGCCGGCTCCTCCTTGGGAGTGGCGGCGGCCACGCTGCTGCGCCTGCCCCTCCCGCCCTTTGCAGGCACGGGGGTGGGTGCCGCCACCTTGGCTGGGGTTGCGGCCTTGGCCGCGGCGCTTGCGCTGGCGCCCTTGCCCTTAGACGCAGCCGCCTTGGCCGCGGCCGGGGCCACGCCATTGGCCAGGGGTACCGGGGCGGCAGTGGCGGCGGCGGCGGCGGCCTTCTTTGGGCGCCCGCGCGGCTTCTTGGCCGGCTGCACCGCCTCCTCCTCCTCCTCCCGCTCCTCGCTCTTGTGTGGGGCGTCCTCGTCATCGCTGGGGGTCACGCTCCTGTCGCTGGGCTCCTCCTCAGCCTGCGCCCAGTCAAAGTCAAAGTCCGCCTTCCACTTGGAGGCAGCCAGTGGCTTGGCCGCGCGCCGCGCGCCCCCGCGGCGGGCCGGCGCCGACGCCGATGCCGACGCCTTGCC
>NW_014012485.1:4789-17169 GCF_000611645.1 Monoraphidium neglectum
GGCCCGCCACGACGGCGCCTGCGCTGAGCGCGCACTGCGCGGTCGACCGCTGGCGTTGTCGGGAGGAGCGGTCCGCCCCATAGCGGCTGGCTTCGGTAACACCTACTCAAGAGGCGATAGAATATATACTTGTCACCTCGACGTGGAGGCACGTTCGGAGCCTGCTAGCGCTTGTATGTCGCGGTCAGCGAGCGATCTACAGCAGGGCTGGGTTGAGGTTGAGGCTCGCAACTAGCGTACATGTCGAGCTCATACGGAATGGGGTTGAGTTGTGACGGGCTGCGGCCCCGGAGGTTGAGAACCGGTTTGGAATTGGGGTGGCCAGGCAGCTGCGTCGCCGAGTGTTGGCGTTCGTTGTTGAGCCAATGTGCGGACGAAAACAGTTAGGGTAATTATTTCCTATCTATGAACCACAAATCAATCAATGACTTGCACAAATGGCAGATGCGCACGGCCAACGCCCTCTGCAGCGCTGTCCTGTGCCCAGGGTGGGCACAGGCACACTGCAATCCAATGTCATGCGCTGTGGAGAGTCAACGCACAGTGCGTTGTGCTGGCATCACACCATGCTCGGTGCCTTTGTGCATGCGTGTGTGAGAGTGTAAATTTGTGTGTGTTGGGATGGACTGCGGGCAAGGCACTACAGTAACTTTTGCGGTTTGCACGAGACTGTCCGCGATGCAGTGTGCGGCGGGTGTGGCCCCGGCAACCCCCCCCACTCACACACACATTTGTAGCAATCCGGTGCGACGGCCACGTCAGATTCATGGTCTTGTTAGTCGAGGACCGGCGAGTGTCACCTGGTGGCAACGGGTGATGGCTTGAAGGCGCGCGCCGGGGCACTTGCAAACCATATAATCCGTCCAGAGCAGATTTCTTCACTTTGCTTACTTCAAGCGTCCACTTGAATACTGTGGCTGTAAGGGAGCCTGCCTCACCACGAGGGGAGAGGGATCCTTGCCCCTCAGCAAGGGCGGTGTCCCTCCACCTTCCGCCCTGCTGACCAGCCGTGAACCAAGCACACAGGACGACATTCTGAAGACTACGTGTGCGCCCAGGCCAACGCCGGTGCACAAAGGGGCAAGCGGTCGGCAGAACCCAAGCACCAAAGCCAGGCTTGCTGAACAGAGTTGCAAAATGCACGCTTTCTGAATAGCATTTTCCACGCAATGTCATCACGAGCCCTTCACTTGACACCCAGAAAGCAGGCTCTCGTTGCAGGCTCACACAGCCGCTAGGCGCAGTCGCCATGTCCCGCTCCATACCGCAGCACACACACACCATCGATCGCCAGCCTGCCGGTCACCAGCGCCGCCCCCTCTTGCTGCTCCCCCCGCGCCCGCCAGCCTGCGCGAGGGCGGCCGGCGGCGCGGCGGGCACGGGTGGCGCAGCGCCCGCGTCGCTCTCAGAAGGCTCGGATGAGAAATGGAATGGCTCCTGTTGGCAAGGGCCGTCCGCCGCCGCCGCGGCGCGCGCGCCACCACCGCTGCCGAGACACGGGGAGGATGCAGCGGGCTCGGGCGGCGGGGCCTCCTGCAGCGGGGCTCTGCCTTGCGACTCGCGGCGCGCCCGCTTGGCCGCGGCGGGAGCAACGACTGCCGGCGCGCTGCCGCCGTCGCCGCCGTTGACAAGCGCGCTTTCCTCCGCCGCGGCCCTGCGGCGCCGCGGCCCGGCGCGAAGCCGCGGGGACGGGGCTGCCTCTTGTTCGGTCTCGCCGCTGTCCTCCTCCTCCTCGCCACCGCCGTCATCGCCACCGCCGCGCACGCCCCAGTCCCAGTCGTCCATGCCCGGGCGCTTCGGCAGGGCCCTCGCGCGCGCGCTGCGCCGCCTCACGCCCGCGCCCGCCGCGGCGCCCCCGCCGAGGCCGTTTGTGCACGCTGGCGCGGCCGCTGCCTCCGTGCCGGCCTGGATCGCATCAGCTGACTGGTCCTGGCCGGAGCCCGCCGCGCCCGTTGCGGGTGTGTCGCTGTGCGCAAAGCGGCGGCCGCCCCACGCCAGGCCCGACGGCGTGAGCGCCGCCTGCCTGCGCGCGCTGCGGCGCAGCGTGGTGGGGGGGGGTGGGGCCCGAGGACCTCGCGGTGGATGGCTCTGCCTTTACAGCCGGCGCCGTCGCCGGCGCGGCCGCGCCGCTGTCTTCTCTTGGCGCACTCGCTGGCGCGCTAAGGCGCCGCGTGCCGCGCCACCCCATGCCGCCGCCCGCCGCCGCCGCCGCGGTCGTGGGGACGCCGCCGTGCACGGCGGCCGGGGCCGGCGGCGCAGGGCCGGACGCCTCGGCGGGAAGCCGCTCATACGCAGCCGCCAGGTCAGCAAGGGGCAGCTTGGCCAAGCCCAGGGGACCCTTCGCGCCCCAGGAGGCTGGGTCCGCAGCAGCCCCCGCCGTCACCGCTGCAAAGGCGGCGGCCAAGGCCGCGGGCATGGATTGCAGCACTTGCGGGTCAATCGAGGGCAGCGGCTGCAGGAGCAGGGAATGCGCTGCAGGTTGCGATGCCGCCTGTTGAGCCACACCCGCAGGCGGCAGCCCTGGCAGCGACGGAGCGCCCGGCGCCGCGGCGCCCGCCTCGAGTGGACGGCTCCGCCTGGCGGCCGGCTGCTGGCGCGCCCGGCTGCCGGGATTGCACGCGGGCTGGAAGGCACCAACGCCCCCGCCTGCGTGTGGCGTGGGCGCCGCGAGGGCGAGCGCGGGGTCCGGCAGGGGGAGCGGGATGGGCAGAAGCCCCTGCAGGCTGCCCCGGAGCGCCGGCGCCCCTAGGGACAGGATCCTCTGGACGGCCGCCTCCGCCGTCATGCTGACGTCATCGACTGCAGAGCCCGCGCTGACGTCATTAGTGGGGGCAGCTGACGCGCTGACCTTGTCAGGCGGCGCGGCCGCGCTGGCGTCGGCTGAGGGCGCTGCCAAGGGGGCGCCCAGGGCGGCAGCGGCGCCGCCGCATGCGAGCGCTGCTGCGAGGGCCGCCAAGGGAGCTGGCGGCGCGGGCGCTGGCGGCGGGGGCGGTCCGGGCTGGCTGGCAGGGCGCCCCTCTGGCAGCTGGTGCTGCTTGTGCGGCGGCGGCAGGGGCGGCGGTGGCAGGGCGCAGGCCGCAACCAAGGCGCTGGGAGAGTCCAGGGTCGGGGGCCAAGCCACGGCGCCCAAGTCGGCCGTGCCTGGGCGCACCGGCGGCGGCGGCATTGGCTGAGGAGCGATCTGGAGCCCCTGGATTGGGGGGCCGCTGCCCGTGAGTCCGAGCGCCTCCGCATCTGAGCAGCCCGCCGGCGCCAGCAGCGGCGGGCCGGCGCCGGCGGCGCCCGCTCCCTTGCTGATCCCGCTGCCCACGGCGGGGCCGTCCACGCCTGCAGCGTCGGGGGTGCCGTCGTCCGCGCCCGGGCCGCCTGGCTCAAGGGCCAGCGCCTGCAGGACTTCCGGCTGCCACAGTGTGGCCCAGGCCCTGGCGGCCGTGGAGGTGGGGGTGGTGCCAGGGGGGGGCCTTAACCCTCTGGGCCCCGGCCCAACACGCTAATTCTGGGTGCACCACAACAGCACCCAGAGCAGCTTGCATGGGAGGCGGCGGTGTGCGCTTGCCTTGTGTTAGTTATATTGCGGTCATGAATACCCCTCAACGTGATATCACAACGTATCATCCGCGTGAGGAGAGCAGCGACAATTGATCCGAGTCGCGACAGCGCACCGAAGCGTAACGATGCTTAGCAGCGCGGCGCGCGCGGTAAGGGATACAAGTTACTCGACGATACAGTATGCAGTGTGTACGTTGAAGACACCGAATTTGTGCGGCGACAGCGCGGGTGACGCAGGCGGTTGCGCTGCACCCCAGCTTGACAGCAGCTGTTGTCCAATTGTGCTCCATAGGACTCAAATACATAGATGTTATTATTTACTTTATGGAGCATTAATCAGGCCAGAGGCCCTGCAGCACCCTCTGGGCACACCCAGTCACCCTGCGAACCAGTGACAATCATGCCCCGCCTACGTCGTCTGCACACAGCCTTGAGCCAGCCAAGGGCACAAGAATGTTGGTTTTGAGGGTTTCCGAACATATAAGCGCAGAAGAGGCATCATAAACCCATGCATGATGGCATGGATTGAGGTGCAGCAAGACTGTTTTTGCGGTCTGCATCAACTGCAGGATTTGCGGCTGGGGTCGGCTGCATCCACCGCGGCCACTCAAATCGAGCAACGATAAAGTCACATATGTGTGATTGAGCACGCATATACGCTTGCGCACCGCTGGAGCACACGATCTACGCGGTGCTCCCCCGAACTTTGCATTTTCGCATCTTATGGGGCGTGGCTATCGCATGGGCGCCAGTGCTGGTGTATTGACCTGATTGGACGCGGGCGGAAGTGTTTTTGCGGTCTCGCGCGGTGCTGCAAGGGGCTTTTGGGAATTAGAAACCCAACCAGGCTATGGTCCATCCGGTTTCTATCCTGCTAGTTGCGGGTTGCGCCCCCCGGCGGCCCCCGCCCGCAATCTGGAGATGAAGGGGCACCTACTGCAGCTTGCAGAATGGAATTTGGTGCTGTGTGCTGCCCACAGCAGCTTGGCAAAGTTTCGGCCCGTGGCCACGGCCACGGTCGGGGCTCAGAGGGTTAATGGCTGGATAGAGGGCAGAAGGGAGGGATCGGGGCCACAGGCATGCCAGCAGTCAGCATGGAAGTAATCTTGCTTGCGGCGCTCTGCCCAGGACGATGGCGCGTCAACCCCCTTTCAGATGTGCACGCTCGCACATACACATACACACACGCATTCACATGCACACAGGAACACACACACACGAACACACACACTCTCTCACATTAACCTTCACACATACATACACATATGCACACGCTGGCACGAGCACACATTCAGACACGAGCACGCCAACGCGCAGCAGCAAGAGCACCCCCGCGCCCCCACCTGACGAGAGCATTGAGATAGCGGCAGCGCGCCCCCGGCCCGAGGCCCCCCAAAAGCTCCGCCCGCGCCGCCACCAGCCGCCTCCCCAAATCTGACCGCGCGAACGCCGCCGCGAGCCCCACCCGGCCGGGCGCGTGGAAGTGCGCCAGCCGCAGCAGCGCGCGCGGCGCCGCGCGCGCCTGCAGCTCCCGCTGCCACGCGCGCATCTCTGCAAACGCAGCCGCCTCGCGCTCTGAGCGGCGCGCCAGAGAGGGGTCTGCCGCCACCGCCGCTCCCGCCGCGCCTGTGCCCGCAGCCGCGGCGGCGGCCTGGGCCATGAAGGCCTGCATCTCTCTCTCCCACTCGGCCGCCTCGTCAGCATCAACCCACCAGGCCAGCCACCTGGCAATCGTTGGGTGGTAGGGGGTGCCGCGTTTGCAGCGCGTGGCGGCAGGAGAAAGGAGCGGCGGAGGGTGAGGTGGGGAAAGGTGCAGTTGCGGGCGCAAGGGCGCGTGCTCTCCCCATTATCTTGAAAGCAGGGGCCTCTATTGAACCCAGTGTCAGCCCGATCAGACCTAGGCCGCTCCTCCTGCGGTCCCCTGGTCAACGCGGCCCCCTGGTCTAGACAGCAGTACTGCCGCATGCCTTGCGAGCTCGCATGGCCGGCCTGACACGACCGCAAAGCGGCCGCCCTTCGCCCAATGCGGCACCCAAAATGCCCCATGTCGCCCAGCAGGTTGCCCACCAGCGATGCAGCGCGTCCAGAAACCGCTCACGCCTGAGCCGCATGGCGGCCAGCGCTGCTCCGTCAGAGCCGCCGGGGCCGCCGCAGTCGCCGTCCGGCAGAGCGCCCCGCGCCAGCGCATGGCCGAGGAGGAGGGTGACCGTGCCGTGGGAGGGGCACGCCGGGTGGCTGGCGGCGTCGGCCGCGCGCGCCGCGGCGGCGGCGGGGCTGAGGGAGGCAATGGCCTCGCGGCGGCCGGGGATGAGGGAAATTGTCCTCAGCTCGAGTTCCATCACTGCAACAAATCCCACGATATGAACAGTGTTTGTGGTGTGTGTTATTGAGACGTGTATGCATGTAAGCGCTGAGATGGGGCGGGGCGCCTCGGGTGCGCCGCGCGTCGCTGCGGCAGACTGACCCGCCAAACCAACCCGCGCTTGAACCACCCCACGCGCTCGCGCAGCCCTGCGGCTCGACCAACCCCCCGTCTCCTAAACCACAAGCTGCCTGCATCCACCCTCTATCCGCCCTCAATACACCCTCACGCAACCCTCCATCCACCCCACATCCGCCCTCCACCCACCTGCCAGGCAGGCGTCCAGAGTCTCCCCCGTCATCATCGCCGCCGCCGCGTCCGGGTCGCGCCTCGCGGCCACGTGCAGCGCGCGCAGCGCGCCCTCCGGCCGCTGCGACGCCCAGCGGGCTGCAGACCCCGGCGAGGGGCCGGGCCCAGGCGCGGCGGGGCGCGGCTGGAAGTCAGGAGCGAGGGAGGGGTTCGGCCCCTTGAGGTTCGCGGGCTGGCCGGCGCCTCCGGTCGTGAGGAAAAGCTCGGCAGGCTGCGAAGGCGCGGGCGACGCGTCTCGCTCATTCGGCTGCTGCTGCGGCTGCGCCAGCTGCTGCTGCTCCAGCTGCGGGGACGGGGGCGGGAGAAGCAGCGACCCCTGCTGGTGTGGCTGGGGCTCCGGCGGCACGGGGGTGTCCGCGGCTTCTGGCGTCGCCGCGGCGCCGCCTGCGCCTCCGACTCCGCCGACGCCGTCCCCGCCAGGCGCCAGCAGCAGCGGGGAGGGCGGCGTCGGTGCCCGCGGCGGGCGTGGGGGACGCCGCGGGGGCCGGCCGCCGGGGGCGGCGGTGGGGCACGCCAGCAGCGCCGCGACGGCCCTCTCTGTGTCATCCGGGCTCTCTGCAAACTGACGCGCCGCCTCGGCGGTCGTGGCAGCGGGCGGGCTGGCCTCCTTGGGCGGCGGCCCGCCGCCGGCGCCGCTGTGCGGCAGCAGGGGCCTGCCCTCGCCGGCGGCGGCGATCGGGAGCCAGGCCTTCGCGTCGCCGCTTGGAGTTGGCTGTTTGATGGGGCTGCTGCAGGCTCTGAGCAGGGGGCGCTGTGCCGAAGCCTCGAGCTGCGGCGACTGCGGCAGAGCGCGCGCCAAGCCCGGCTCTGCCGGGCTGGACGGCCGCAGCGCGGGTGATGGAGGGTGCAACCCCGGCGCCGCGCAGCTCGGTGGACGTGGCGCTGGGGCGGCGGCGGCAGCGGCGGCAGAGGGCGGGGCACTGGGATTGATAGCCCGCAGCGCTGTCGGTGCTAGGCCGGTATCGGCAGGCAGGCAGCCGCTGCCCCACTCCTCGTCCAGTCGCCGCGCCGCCGCCGCGCGGCGGCGCGCGAGCTCTGCAGAGGCGTCGTCCCCTTTGCCGCCCCTAGCGACAGCGGCGCCACCGGAGCCCTGGGAAAGCAGCGCATTGTGCGCAGGCGCGGCCAGGGGCGCATGCAGGGGCGCTAGGGCCGGCTCGCTGCCGCCGAGGTCAGCGCCGTCTGCCCTCCACCAGTCTTCATCGTACCTGTGGGGCGTCAGGTTGTCAGGCGAGAAGGGCCAGGCCTGGTGTGCGGCGGCGCACTGCATGTCGACGCGTCGACAGCCCCGGTCGTGCTGCTCGTTGTTGCGCATCCGAAGGCATTGACACCAAGCGACCCCACAGGCGTGTGGATGTGCGCAGTGTGCACGAGCCAGGCGCAAACACCGGCGCTCACCAGCCGCCCTGCATCAGCTGTTGGGGCGCGTCCTGCGCCTCAGCACCCAACAGCGCCAGCGCGCCGCTCGGGGCCCGCCGCGCGCCCCGCGGCGCCGACGCCGCCTCGAAGCGCCGTGCCAGTGTTGCGCCGGCGTCGGACCCAAAGATCGCATGAGCCAGGTCGTGGCGGCCCGCCCAGACCAGAACGGTCAGCAGGCAGGCGTTGTGGGCTGGAGGAGAGGGTAGGGGCGGGGTGCTGCATGGGGTCAAGGCGGGGTCAAGTGGAAGGGGCATGGCGACTGCATGTTTGCGCGGTGGGGGGTCATCCTGGCGGGCTCAGGCCCTGCGTGCATTGGCATGCGCATGCGCATGGCCATGGGCATGCACATGCACATGCACATGCGCATGCAAAGCAGAGCTCGTGCAAGAGTAACCAGGGGCTGCATAGCTGCGTGTGTGCCTGCCTGCATGCATGCCCCTATAAAGGGGCATTCATGCAGATCTGCCATGCAAAGCCCGAACCCTGCGAGCCGACGGGTCCACCCATGCCATACGCACGTTGCCCTGCCCACCTTCCTCGAGGCCGCCGGGCGCATGCTGGGCGCCATGCATGGCAAAGGAGCGCCCGACGCGCTCCCGGAGCACGGCATCACACATGCCGGCGTAGCCTCGGTTGCAGCGCGCGTCGGCAAGCGTCCGCCTCAGGCGCGAGAGCCACGTCTGGCCCTGCGCCGTCCCACCAATGTTGCCGCCGGACGTGATTACCTTCAGGGAGGCGAGCGCCTGCATTTTGACATCGACAGGGCGGGCGGGGTTGAGAGGGCGCCGGGCTGCGCTCACAGGGGCCTCGATCGAGGGGATGGTTACTGGTGGTAGAGCAGGGGTGCAGCGACCCCCTCCCTCACCGTTGGGTCTTGCAGCAAGATATCAAGCAGGATGGCGGCATCGCGCTCGTAGGGAGCAAGGATGTCGTTTAGCTCCTGCTCCTGCAGCATGGCGTCCGCTGCTGCAAACAACGCCGGCCCTGTCGCAACTGCTGCGACTGTTGTCGTCTCAAAACCAGCACTGGCTTCGGCCTGCGCCTGAAGTTCCGCCATTATGCTTTCAAGCTGCATAATATGACGTGGTTCGTACATCAGTGCCACCTAGCAGCACGGCGCACGAGTCGAGTCGGGCGATCTCGTAGATCTCATAACTGCAGCGAGGCCCCGCCAGCAGCCTGAGTCGAAAGGCATATGCACATGAATGAATGATTTTTGACTCATCGTCTCAGTGATGGTTGCTTGAAGGCCTGTCACTCCGTCGTTTGAACTCATGCCATGAGTCAACTCTTAGTACTGTGGTACTGCATGGGCAACGAGGTGTAAGTTGCCATGCCTCATGACAAACTAAAAAGAAACAGAGACCGCAGGAGCTCGCAGCAGCCGCCGAATGCATCATCATCATACGAGTTTGCTGGCTGGCCAGTCAGCCACACAGAATTCATGCCGCAATGGGATGATACAGTACATCATTCTCAGGCATGATGCAGCAGCTGAGCAGCAGGCGCCTGCACCCGCGCCCGGTCTCGATGCATCAAAGCCGTGGGCGCTGCGGCACGTGTTTGCCCCAGCATGGTTGGGTGGGATGCTGCGCATGTGCTGTCAGCCCTTGTACCGCACACCCCTGCAGGGTGAGCTTGCAGCAACCGGCTACAAGCTCCCCGATATGACAGATTAAATAGTCTGACAGCTAATCCATCATGCAGCATGATGCGGTCGTGACTTGGACCATGTCACGCGCTTCCCTTCCCCCTTGCCCATGACCCATCACGCTCTCGCCGTCCAGCCGAGCGCCCTGGATTCTTTGGTGTCGGAAACCGGCACATTTGGGCACGCTGATGTCGTGATAATCCGCCATAGTTGCTGTGTTTTGGACCACAAGTCTGCTGTTCCATAGGGTGGGCTGCAAACCACACGGTAGTCCAGATCAAAACAGTGATCCGAGGCACCATGCTGGCGAACGCCTTACGTGGCGTGCTCAGCAATGGAGGATGGATGGCCGCAGGCTCTAGGCTTATACAGGGCCTGGGCGCGTCAGCAGCTGGCTCACGAGCGGCCAGCTCGCACGCTGAGAACACCAACACCTTCCTACGCGAGGTGCGATCAATTGATCGTGAGGCAATGCTTGACCTATGCGCATGCCCGACACCCGGCACGCCGCGCCGCGGCAGCGGGCGCTCCGCGCGGACGCGCCAGGTCAGGCGCGCACGTGTCCCTGGTGGCGGGCCGGAGCCCTAGCGCCGGCCGCCCCCTGACCATGCCGCATGCGCATGCGAATCCCATGCATGCTGCAGGCGCTCGACCAGCTGGAGTACCCGGAGCGGCTGCAGAAGCTGCTGCTGACCCCCAATCGGGAGATGGTGGTCGAGCTCGTCGTGCAAAAGGACAACGGTGGGTGCGGCCGCTGCCTCGGCTGCCGCCTTGGGACCCCCAAACTCAATACAAAATCAACGGCGGCAGCCCGCCACACCACGATGCCGCCTGTCAGCCTGTGCTCGACGCGCTGCGCCGAACGCAGCGGGGCGCGGCCCACGGGCGGCAGCGGCCCCCAGCGCAGCCAACCCGCCACGAGCGTATCACAGCGGCGAGCCGCGCGCCGCTCGCCGCCCCAGAAACCCCACGTTGCCGGCCACTAGTGGTCACAAATCTCACTATTCTCCATCTCTGCCGCAGGGGAGATCGAGGTGTACAACGCGTACCGCGTGCAGCACAACAACAGCCGCGGGCCCTTCAAGGGCGGCCTGCGCTACCACCCGGCCGTCGATCTCGACGACGTGCGCAGGTGATGATCTGAGCTGTCATCATGTGCCCTTGGACTATTTCAAAGTTTGAGAGCGTTTGGAAGGCGGTCCACGGGGAGAGGCATGTCTGGGTGCATCTGAAGTGCGTGTTTTCAATATCATGGGGGTGTCGGCTTGGTGGGAGGGGTCGTGGCAAGAGCGCTTGGCGCGCCCATGCCTGGGTGTGAGCAAGGTGGTTTGTCGGATATTTATGCATGCCCTCCCTGCCACCGATAAACCCTCAGCCTGGCGTCGCTCATGACGTGGAAGACGGCGGTGATGGACATCCCCTTTGGCGGCGCCAAGGGGGGCGTCACTGTTGACCCCAAGAAGCTGAGCGAGAGGGAGCTGGAGAAGCTGACGCGGAAGCTGGTGCAGGTGGGGGGCATCGGATCAAAGTCGGGGCTAGGGTATATGTGATACGAATGGGGGTCCGATGGTTCAGGATTTGGGTTGGGTTTACACCTGATGTCAACAATGCGAGGGGGGGGGGGCGCCGGGTCAGGATCACAGTCGGGATGTATTTACAATTTGAAGTTGCATGATCGCCTGATTGGGGGGCCGCTCAGGCTGATGGGATGCGTCTTTTGGTGTGTTGGGGCCCAAGTTGGGTTGTTGTGTGATGTGTGGGTGGGTGGTGGGTGTGAGTGTCGTTCACTCGCTGGTTCTCAACGACAAACACACACACACACACACACGCGTGCGCGCACACACACACACACACACACACACACACACACACACACACACGCACACACACACACTCACACACACAACCCCAGGCCATCAAGGAGATCATTGGCCCCAGCGAGGACATCCCTGCGCCCGACATGAACACTGACTCACGGGTGGGGGGGTGGGGGGGGCAGACAGCCTCACGCGGCTCATGCCCTTACTACTTGTGGGAGGGCATGACATGCATGGGCCGGGGAGGGGGTGGCCGACATCGCCGGTGCTGAACGGAGCCCCGCGCATGCCAGGCCCCGCCGGCGCCCGAGGCTTGCGCGTGCATGTGATCTCCGCCCTCTGCCTCATGTAATGCCCTCCCCGCCCCTCAGATCATGTCGTGGGTCTTTGATGAGTACAGCAAGTACAAGGTGGGGTAGAAGGCGGGGGTTGGGATCTGGTGGGGGTGAGATCACGGGGATCTCACAACAGCCCCTGGATCCAGGAGGGCATTCTCAGCTTTGACAGATCATGGGTTTTTTGCTCCCCTCATGATGGGAATTAGGGGCAAACTCGTCACACACTCCGATGAGCCAGATGAATTGAATTCCAAATTCAAAGAGACGGCGTGGACCTGCCCTCACCCCCTCCCCTTGCGTTGCCCCGGATTCCCCTGATCCTTGAGACCCACACAGCCAATAGCCTCCGCTCCCCCCCCACCGCCCCGGCCCCCGCCCGCTGGATGAAAAGTACGCCCTCGCCCCCCGTCCGTGGAAAGCCCGCGACTAAATGCCTCCGGCTCTGCTGCCTTCGACCCCCTCCACCCTCGAAAACACCCCCAGGGCTTCAGCCCCGGCGTGGTCACTGGCAAGCCGGTGCACCTCCACGGCAGCCTGGGGCGCGACGCGGCGACGGGGCGGGGCGCGGTGTTCGCCACGCGGGAGCTGCTCAAGCACATGCAGGCGCGGCTTGGGGTGGGGCGGGATCCCGGCGGGTTTAGGGCTCGATGTCGACCCTGAACCCTGGGTGGGGCAGGCGTTGCTTTTAAGAGTGTACGGGTGTGTGGGGAGAGGAGGGTGGATTCGCTGCTGCCGAGGTGCGCCAGCAGGCAAGGGCCTTGACCGCCGCCCGGCCCCGCATGCCGCCACGTGCGCTCGGCGCGGGGCGCCGGGCTCCGGGCGCGGCGGGTCGCGGGCTCGGGTTGCCCCTGGCCCCAGCCGCTCACGGTCGCCCCCCCCTCCCCAAAGCTACTGCCCCACACTGAGCCCGCCACGGGCCCGCGATCACGTCCCCCATC
>NW_014012484.1:0-6812 GCF_000611645.1 Monoraphidium neglectum
GCGGCGCCCTCCCGCCACGTCTTGGCAGCCCTGCCAGGGCGCGGGAGCGCCGGCATGCGGGACGGCCCCGCCGCGCCGCGGGCCGCCGGCGGCGCCGCGAGCGCGACGCTGCGTGCGCGCTGCGCGTGCGTGCTGGCGCCGCCGTCGTAAGGGAAGTCGTAAGGATCGCCATCGTCGTCGCCGTCGCTGCTGCGGGAGCCTGGTTGATCCGATCCTGTCACGATGCCCCTGCGGCTGGCTGGCAGCGTCCCCAAGTGCCCTGCACTCCTTCCGGTGGGTGCGCAATCAGAATGAGCCCGGCTGCCTTGGACCTGATCCCCGACGTGCGCGGCGCCTGCCGGGCGCCCTGGGGGGCGCAGCGGCGACACAGCGCCCCCAGATCGCAGCAGGTCGAGCCCTGACCACCGAGCGCTGCCCCTGTGATCGCCAGAGGCGGGGGCAGCGTTGTGCGTCACAGGCAGGGCGTGCGCGGGCCTGGTGTTGTGCGTCTGCTTGGATGCGCCTGCGGCGACTGCTGACCTTTGCAGCCCTTCTAAGTTGGCATCGAGTGGAGTTTCTTTGTTCTTGGAGCCTTTCGGTTTGAAAGTCTTCATGTTTGCTGCGACGGCGCCGAGATCAGTTCGCGCTTTTCTTGGATCTCGCGGCAATCCAAGTCTCTTGTTGCGTTGTATCCTGATGGAAACGCTCCGCATACAAAGTTTCAAATTTTAGTCCAAAGTTGCGGCATGCCGCACCGCCGCTCGCACATTCACATTACCGGCGGCCTCCATGACTCCACGCTGGATTCAGCTGTTGCACACAACCACCTTGGTTTGCTAGCAAGCTCCTCTTAACAGCCACGATTATCATAAGTCCAGCCTCGCTGTAAACTGCTGATTGCATCTGCAGCAGCATGCACTGGGGCTTCCATGGGGCGCACGCAGCGCCGGATGGTAACCACCCCTGCGCCACACCTGGCATCCGCCAACCCAAATCCAGCCAAGCAACATCGCGTGTCATCAAAGCTGCGGCCACGAAGTTGTTACATGAGAGTTACAAGAAGCGACACTGTATGTTGCAATCTGCGGTGCATACAACGAATCAAGGACCTAGGACGGGCCGCTGGCCGCAGGGCCAGCCACACATGTGAGTCACAAGGGCGCGCGTAATGGCACGACCCCCGGCAAGCGACTTGCCGCTTGCCGGCGGCGGCCTGGCAGGCACAGTGGGGAACACAGGAAAAATTTCACAAACATCAGGCAGTGGCCAGCTGCGTGGCACTGAGATTGAGTTGGAATGCTGTAGTGTGTGGGTCTGCATGCAGGCCCTAACGAGACCTGATGAAGCAAATTCAAGCCCCAGCTGTGTAGACCTGCGCCCGTTTAGCCCTGCCTGCCCACTGAGCCCCCCGCCCACGCAGTTGCAGCGCCCCACAGTGGCGGAGCGTCCTGCCGCTATATGAACCCGGTGATCTGAAGGCGCCTTGGAGAAAAACAAATGCTGGCCCGCTTCCTCACCCCGAAAAAGCCCAGCATCCTGCCACGTCCACAACCCGAGAGAAACAGCGATCGGCGCCCGCGCGCAAAAAAATGCTAGAGCGCTCATATGCTGCCTCCCCTCCCCCAAAGCCACGCAATTCGCCACGTGCTAGCCACGGGAACCTGCCGTGCTAGCTGCTACACAACACACGGTATGCTGCAATCCCATCCCCGCTGACCCCGTCTCTGCGCCGCTGAAGGCAGCACCAAACGGCGGCGCCGGGGGCCTGCCGCGCGCGCTACGCACGCTGCGGCGCCACGCTGAGCTTGCCCCTTGCATCGACCTTCACCTGCAGCCCCATCCTCTCTAGCTCGGGCGCCGCCGCGACGTCCTGCAGCTGCAGCGCCGCCATCCGCGCGCGCGCCTCCTCCCCGCCGCCCCCCGCGCACAGGTTGCGGACGCCCCACAGCGCCCACTCGCGCGCGACGGGGGCCGCCTCATCCAGCTGCGTGCTGGAGAGCAGCAGCTCCGCCGCGCCGCCGGCGGCGGCCGCGCGCTGCGCCGCGGGGCGGCCGTGCAGCGCGTTTGACAGCACGCAGATGACGTCGGCGCGGTAGCCCGGGTACGGCGCCGCCGCCGGCGCGCCCGCCGCGGCGCGCAGCGCGGCGGCGCGCGGCGCGAGCAGGCGGAGATGCTCGCCGCGCAGCCGGGCGTGCTCCGACGCGTCGGGGCGCCGCGGGTTGATGGGCGGGCCGAGGGCGGCTAGCAGGCCGAGCATCGAGTCCACCAGGGCGCAAGCGCCCTGCTCCCGCCCCTGCTCATGCCCCTCGGCGTCCTGCTCTTGCTCAGGGGCGGCGCGGACGGCCGCCGGGCTTGCGGCCTCTCCCTCGCGGGCCTTCTCCTGTTCCTGTTCCTGTTCCTGCTGCTGCTTCTGCTGCTCCTCTTGCTGTTGCTGTTGCTGCTGCTCCTGCTCCGCCTGCTGCTGGCCCTGCTGCTCGTGCGCTTGCTCCTGCTGCTGCTGCTCCTTCTTCTCTGCTACTGCGGCATGCTCCCCCTCCTCCTGCGCTTCTTGCTCCTGCTCCTGTTGCTGCTCCTGCTCTGGTCCCACCTGCTGCTGCCCCTGCTCTCCATCTTCACTGACCTCCTCAAATCCTCCCATCAAAGCCACGGCGTCCGCGCCGCCGCAGAGCGGCGCGCCGCCGTCCTCCCGCTGCGCCACCGCCCGCATCAGCTGCATCGCAGCTTCCAACGCGTGCGTCGCCGCCGCCGCCGCGGCCAGCCCCCCGGCGCCGCCCAGCCCCGCTTGCGCGCGGCGCACGTCGTCCGCCGCCGCGCGCACGAGCCGCAGCGCACATCGCGGCCACCGCGTGGCCGCCGCGGCGCCGTTGCAGGCGCCGCCGGCGTCGGATGCCGCGGCATCGGCAGCGGGCGCCCGCTGCACTTCGTGTGCCAATAGATGCAGCACGGCGACGTGCGCGCCGTTCCAACGCCAGCTGCGCGTGTAGCCTTCCGCCCGCCCTCCCGCCGCGTCCGCCGCCGCGGCCGCTTCCGAGGCCGCCCTGTTTTCTCCTGCCAGCGGCGCCTCGAGGGAGCGCATCAGCTGGGAGAGCAGCCCATGCTGCAGAGCCACCGCCTTAGCCAGCAGCCCAAGGCAGTCGTTCGCGCCGCGGCCGCCGCCGCGCACCGCCCTCGACTCCTCGACCTTGCCTGGCGCCCCCTGCGCGCCATCGTCGCCGCCGCCGCCCTCATCGGCGCCGCTCTCGCCGGTGTCCACTAGGGCCGCCAGCAGCCGCCGCCAGACGCCGGCACCGGCCGGCGCCGCGAGCTGCGCGGCAGCGGCCGGGGAGGCCTTGCAGGCCGACAGCATAGACAGCGTGGCTGCCGCTTGGATGTCCACTGCGCGGATCATGATTGAAAACATCAGGGGGCGAGACGCAGGTGGGTGGTGTACAGGTGGGAATGGGGGCAAAGGATGGGAGCAACCAGCCTGGGGTTGGCTGGCAGGGCCCCCGCGCGCCGCTGTGCGCGCCGACGGCCGGAACCGCCCTGACTGCCGCGCTGCTGCTGGGGCAGGGCTGCAGGCTCCTGGCAGCCAGAAAACGACGCAGTTTGCATTAAGCGCAGTCCCAGAAAATCTTGCCCATGCCCACCGTCGTCAGTGGCGGTCAGCTGCTCGTAGACCGCCGGGAAGCACTCCCGCCAGATCGCGCGCGCCGCCGCCTCGGAAGCCACCGAGAAGTTGGCGAGCAGCTGCACGGCCGCCAGCAGCAGCTGCCGCTCGTCCCCGCGCGCCGGGGAGGAGACGGCGCGGGAGGACAGGCGCGCGGACAGGTCTGCGGCGACGGCAGGGACGACGCACTGCAGCCCGCCCCGCATCAGGCAGGCAGCGCCGGGCGCGCCCGCGGCGCACGCGTTGCGCAGGAGGCGCAGCGAGAGCAGCAGCTGCTCTGCAGCCGGCGCGGCGCCGCACTGCTCGTGCCTGGGGTGCGGCGGTGTGCAAGGGGGGCACGAGATGCATCACAGGAGGTGTGGCGTGCAAACGGGCGATGGGAGGAGGGACGGTGGGTAGGCGCCGCAGCATCCAAGGCAAGCCAGCACAGCACAACGCGGCGGCTGCTGTGCGACGGCTGCTGCAGCGGGGCTCAGGCGCATGGGGTCATTAACACGTCCCAGATAGCCCTGGCACTCCATGATTGCCGCTGCAGCGCTCACCACGCCACGAATGCGAGCAGCAAGCCGCGAGCCGCAGCAGCAACGCCGCCATCAGCGAGCAGCCGCCGCCGGCCCTCTGCCGATTTGCTGTCCTCCAACCACAGCTTCAGTTGTTCTGTATTGACCTGCCGCATCTTCTGCGGGCCTGTTCGCCCCCCGTGGCGCGCCAGAGTGGGCGACTTGGAGATGAAATGATCCGACGAGAGTGAAAAGGGCTACGATAGGGCACAAAAGGGCATAAGGACGTAACTTCCTGCTGAAAGAAAATGTTTTGTATGCTCAAGCGAGCGGGGTGGCAAGCACATACCGGTATGGCCTGGGATCCGACCGGCAGGTGCCTGGGCCTCTTCCTGTTCAGCAACAAGTACTAATAGATGATAACGCCCGATCAAAGGCGTCTACTGCTATTTCTGCACCGCTTTAGTCACCTTTTGTCAAGATCGCCTGCGCCGCAACTATATCACGGTAATCGCAGACTCTCAAGCATGATGACAGTGTGCACGGTAAATTCGAGGAACCTGGGACTAATCAGCTGCTGCCGGCACGGGCTACGGGGCTTTGGGGTTGTACTGAGCAACCCCACCAAGCGGGCAACAACCCACTACTGTAGCTGACCGCACCGAACCTCACAGTTGACCGGACCGTGACACTGGACAGTCAGAGCTGTGATGCACGCAAGCCAGGGCAGGAGGCAGCCAGCTAAGGGGTCGGACCTTGACATGTGCTGAAGCACCCTGGCCGCGACGCTTGTTAAGGTGCCAAGCACATGCTGCCTTGAGGCAGGAGCACCGCATTGAAATTCGTGAGATGAAGCTTTGGAATGGTTGAAAATGTACTTCACACATGTACTTGGAATCTGATCGCCTCGGCCCCTGGACGATTGCGCGTTGCCACTGAGTGGCTACGCTTAGGCATTCATTCTTCTTCGGTGCCACTTTGTTGGTTGGAGGAGCCGCATTGCAAAATGGACAAAAGTCAAACATCCAAGATACCCTGCACTGCTGACGTTCTTTGGCACCCCGATTCACCCGTTGCTGCATTCGCGGCAACGCATGTTTGACCGTTTGACTGCATGCGGCAGGTGAGGTGCGACAAGCCCATTGCCAAAACAATTGTCCATCTCGCACATTTATTGTCTCAATGCAATCGACGCGAGCGTGATACATACTTAGGCCCTGGCGGTTGTCGCGTGGACAGGCGTGCAGTGTCCGGCTTGAGCTACAACATCGGGTTGGTGGCCACGTGTGGGAGCTGTTGACATCTGCTGATGAAGTGGTTCCTGTTTAGTTTGTGTTGGAACGTTGTCAATTGCGGTAGGCGAGCACAAGGCACCGGTGACCGCCAAAAGTTACTTCTGTTGATGAAGCTGTGCCCCCAGTCATCGATGGATATCTTTATGCATTTGAAACCTTTTCAATTGAAGGACAAGACACTCGCATGGGTTCGATCGCATCCAGCGATCTTGGCATCTCTGCATGTTGCTCTGGCGCCACCCCTCACGTGTAACAGTCTCAAACTGCTGGAACCTAGAGACACGCTTGCGTCACACCTCTGACACGCGACGCTGCGGCCGCTGCGTCGCGGGTGCCGCCGCTACTCGGCCCGTGTCCAACCCACCAGAGGGTGCAGGCATGCAACCAGAGGTGGTCCTGCACACAGTGAGCGCGAGGCGTTTTCGTGCACGTAGCAGGAACTGCAACAGTATCTTTGCAGAGTGCACTCCATCGCTGGCACTGCCGCGCATTGCCTCATCCTTCATAATTGGGCCAAACAAGGGGCCGCAGACCGCCGGACCTGCCGCATCAAATCCGCACGTGTCAAAGCTGCCTGTGATCGGGCCCGCCGCGGCACCCGCCACCCGGCCGCCTTGCAGTACAGCGGCGGCCTGCTGCCCTGCACCCTGGTGCGGCGGTACAAGCGCTTCCTTGCTGATGTCACCTTTGACCGCGGTCAAAGCAGCGCGACGGGCGGCGCGTACCAAGGAGGCGGCGCGGAGCAAGGCGGTGGCGCGGCCACAGCGGTGGCGGAGACCGTGGTGCACTGCCCCAACACAGGTGGGGACTCTATGGTAATCGTAAAAAGTCGGTGGACCGCAGGCGTCACGTTGGGGCAAGACTCGGCAGTGCAGGCAGCCATCGCCCACGCCCACGCCCACGCGCCTGTCCCTATCACGCACGCGCCCGCTGCAGCGGCGGCCCAGGGCGCGAAAAGCAGGGCGCATGTGCAGCGCCAGCGCCAGATCTCTTCAAGAACCTCCTCCCCCCCCCCCCTCCGCCCCCCGCGCGCTTGTTGGCGTTTAGCTCACACCCTGCTCGCTCCCTCGCACCAGGCCCGATGACCGGCCTGCTGGACAGGTGGGCGGCGTGCGGCCCAGCCTCCGCCCCCCCCACCTGAGCCTCTTCCATTTCCTTCACTCAATAGGCCCCGCAAAACCTCGGCCAATCCATGGCATTGACCCGCCAACGCAACGGCGTCGTCACCACGGGGGTGTTTGGTCGGCCGTCTGCGATATCTGCCGCGATACTTTTCCTCGACGTCCGGCTGGCCGCCTGACTGCCCAAATCCCCTGCCTGACCACATGGAATCACCGCCCAAACGGCTGCCCTGACTGTCACCGACATCCGCCGCTCCACCCCCCCCCC
>NW_014012484.1:7194-16875 GCF_000611645.1 Monoraphidium neglectum
CCCCCCCCCCTGCGCAGGCTGCCGGCGGCCGCTTGGTGCAGCCAGTCGGCCGCCGCAACACGCAAGTACCCCCACACCCTAGAGCTCGTCCAGGTCAGCACAAAGCCCTGCCCTGCGGCTGAAGCTGAAAGGGCAGCTCGCATTTGCCTTGCCATGCCAGTTCTTCCTTGTCGGCTGGCCTTCTCGGCCCCAGCCCGCCTCTGCAGTTGCCGGATTGACAGTTTTCGGAGCCTGTTTTGTAAGCTGGCAGTGCCCTCCCTGTTTCCATGCGCCGCCGTCTGCCGCTGTGCTCCACTAGTGTTCTACATCAAAAAAGTGATGTGGCAATGAGAGAAACTGCCTGGCGAGGGAGCTACGGCCCACCTGCCGTTCGCTTGGTTGCTGACCTGCCCCTTGCGCAACGCGTGCGGTTGCGCAGGAGGGCAGCCCGGGGGGTGCCCTGGTCGGCGTCCACAGCGCCCTCGCCAACACGCTCGCCGCCGCGCTGCTGGAGCGCCGCGCGCTGCCGCAGCTCGGGGAGTACACCTCCATACAGCGAGAGGTGGGCGGCAATCAAGTCAAATCAATAAAAAGCCTTGCAACACCCTTCGTTTGCTGCCACCATGCACTGACTCGCACCGCGCGACACGCTTGAGTGCACGCGATTTGGACAAAGCGCTCAAGCGCCTGGCTGCAACAACACGGATGTCGCCCGCGCAGGTCGCGCTCCCTCAGCTGCAGCCGGCGGCAGAGCCGGGCAGCGCCGCCAAGCGCGGCAAAGCCGCCCCGGCCAGCCGCGTCGACTTTGTCTTGACGCGTCCGAACGGCGGCAAAGTGTATCTAGAGGTCAAATCTGTGACCCTGGCAGAGCCCTTTGAGCCAGATCACGCGCACGGCCTCACGGGCGCGGCTGCTGCGGCCGCCGCCGCCGCCGCGGCGGCGGCAAAGGCGGGGACCGCCAAGCGCGGGCGCAAGCGGGCGGCGGCTGGGGAGGGCGGCGGCGCGGCGGACGGCGCGGCTGTGAAGGCGTCTGGGGCCACGGAGGCGGCGGCGGCGGCGCCGGGGGAGACGCGGGGGCGAATCGCTCTGTTCCCTGACACAGTCAGCGAAAGGGCTCAGCGCCATGTCCGGGTGCGTGTGTGTGCGCGCGCGTGTGTGTGTGTGAGACGCACGTGGGTGTGTGAGCGGGGGTGCAGGACGAGGTGTGGGGTGGGAGGAAAGGCCGGGCGGAGCGGCGGCTTGAGAAGGGGTACGTAAGAGGCTGGAAAGGGAGCGCCAGGGACCCAGGCACAGCGGCGGCAGGTAGCGTTCCACACCACAACTCAAGCAGGCGGCGCGGGTCGCTCGCGCGCGCCTGGCTCTACCAGCGTCGCGCCCGCCGGGCCTCTGTTTGCGCGCCTGCACGGCACCCAGCTTGTGAATTCATTTGATCAAATTTGGCTTGGCGACAGAAGCGCCCCGCCTGACCGCCCGCCCGCTCGCCCCCTGACCTCTCGACTTCCAATTCCAGGAGCTCACCGCTCTGGCCGCCGCCGGTCATGAAGCGGCCTGCCTGTTTGTCGTGCAGCGCAGTGACGTCACCGCCTTCGCGCCGGCCCACCAGAAGGACCCGGCATACGCAGAGCTCGTGGGCCGCGCCGCAGGGGCAGGCGAGCAGGGCGGGGTCAGAAAGCAGGGGCGGGGCAGGGTTTTGATGTTAGGTTTAGGGCCAAGGCTTTGCTGCCGCCTTTGTTCCAAGGGTGGCGCGGGTTCAAGGGGCGGTGCAGTGGGCTTGGCGCCCTGCGGTGAGCTGCATGGTGATTGTGTTGAGTGCTTGACGCCAGCACCCCCAGGCGCAAGGCTGCTCCATTGTATGCAACGCATCGTTTTCAGAAAGTCAATCAAAGTTGCTGCACAGCCGGCCGGCTAGACAGTTGTACACAGGCTAAGCTCGTGGACTTGCGTCTCTTGCGGCAGCAACAGGGCGCGGCTGTTGCAGCACGGCTGCGGCTGGGGGCTGCCGGCGATTCAACGAGCTTGGCAAGGCTGACCCAAGCAGCTGCCTGCGCTCACTTCAGCTGCAGTTCGCTGATCAAGCACATCCCCCCCTCCCACACACACACATGCCAACATACGCACCCACACCACACTCTCACCCGTATGCGCACACACATTGCACCCACACCAACATGCATGCACTCACACTCAGACACACAATTTTCTGTGGCACACACCAAGCAGGGGTGATCATTGTGGCGGTATCCTGCGAGGTGCGGCCAGGGGGCATAACAGGGGGCGGCGCCGGCGACGGTGGTGGCGGCGGCGGGGGCAACGGCGCCACAGGGGCGCCAGGGGCGGGGCGCATTGTCCTGTCTGCAGCAGATCTGCCGGTCTTGGTGGATTACAAGAGGGCGCCCAACGCGGGTGCGCAGGGCGAAGGCGTTGACGGCGGGCAGCAGCAGGAGCGGCAGCAGCAGCAGCAGCAGCAGCAGCAGCAGCAGCAGCAGCAGCAGCATGAGATGGCAGACGGACAGGAGCAGCAGCAGGCAGGAGACGCACAGGAGACGCAGCAGCCAGCACGCCCCAGGAAGGGCCGTCGGGCCAAAGTCAGCGGCACCTGACATTTCAAAGTCCCTTTAGGGCTAGTACAGGAGAGTCGTCATTTACTCATTCATCAACCAGCATCACAGCTGCTGCAAGAAGACCTGCAAATCAAGTGCGACTGTAATAGAAATACGATCTGCATGTGTCTACACCTAGGTGCCCTTGGCTCGTGTGTGACACCCCCGTGTTGCAAGCCACAGGGGGCTCTGAATTCTGGGGTCGCCGTCGGCAAGCTTTGTGGGCATCCTGTACAAGAGGGCAGTGATTCATGGGACATGCAGCTCGCCGGCCTCAGGGCCGCGAGGCGGCAGCTCCGCCCCCTGGGGGCAGGAGGTTGTTGGCAGGTGAGTCGTGTGTACGAGCCGCCAGGAGGAGTTGCCGGCAGAAGGGCAGGGAGCAGGGGGTACGCACCAGTCTGAACGAGTCAGGTGGGGCCAGGTGGCAGGGGCGAGTGCTGGGTGAAGCGGTGTGAGCAATGCCAGCCGCCGGTGATGGTGTGCAGGGTGCAAAAAGGGGCGGCGCACCCCTCAGCAACAAGTGGCAGCATTGCTGGCCTTGAGAAACCACGAGCAGAAATGGGGGCAGGGCAGAGGCAGGGATACCCAAAAGTCGCGATCCAACATGCAGTGTGTAAGATCTAGACAAACGAATCAACCAGGTCCGCCTATGCACGTGGGCCCCAAGTGTCCCATCCAAACCAGACCAGATGGTGAAGGGTGACTCCACGGAACGGCCGAGGGGGGTTGCGAAGCAAGGGGCACACCACAATCTGATGCAACAGGTCAAGGCATGTCAACGCCGACCTGGCACCGCCAGCAACCCACTGAATGTTGCAGGGGGGCGGGGGTCACCGCCAACGATACGCGCGCAACGCAGGTACGGTCGATCCCCACCGCTAAAGAAAACGCGCGAGGCGCAAGGGCCTGTCTGCAAACAAGGGGAGATCATCTCGCACGCGGTTGAAATGAGGGGCCGTGCCGCCAGTTCAGTGCCGCGCTGCATCACACAACAATCCACGTCAGCTCCCCACCCCACGTCCCGGGCCGCGCGAGAGCAGCCGTTGTTCCAAGTGCTCGTCAATGGTGCTCGCACCCCGACACCCTAAAACCTACACCCAGATCCCCATCATGGGGCTCTCATTGCCTACCATGATCCAGCCACCGGCCCCACCAGCAGCCTGCCTGCAGCCGAGGCCCGTGGGGCACACAGTGGCCGGCACCCCGCGCAAACACGCGGCGCTGTGCTGGCGCCGCTAGGGGTGTCCAGACGTGGAACGGCGGCAGGCAGCGGGCGGCGGGGCAAGTGTTGCTGCGTCCTCTGCAATCACGCGGGTGATGGCCGTCACCTTTGGGGAGCAAAATGGGGCAAGGGGGTGGGGGCGTTTGTCAGTCTTTACTTGGAATTGATTCGTTTGGCCGTTTGGGGCACGGTTGAGGTTTCAGGGTCTAGGGTTTGGGTTTAGTGCAGATTTGGCTAGTACGGGTTTAGCGGCATGCCTCGGGTCCTTTTCGTTGGCGACGACAGCTTTCCATAAAGGCAAAAGTGCGCGGACTGTACTGCCCTTGTTCACAGGCGTCGGATCCCAGGTGGGCCAGCCCCAGTGCTCGTGGGTGGGAGCCGTACATCCCCCCTGTGGCTGCGCACTGGCCCTGTGAATAAGCAACCTACAAGGACCCCTCTCTTTTCACTCCCCGAAGGCCCCGTCCCGTCGTGGCGCTGCACACTCCACCCCGCCCCCCTTTTGCATGGGTTGCCTCGGGTCGATTCGGCCCCAAACCCTAAAACCTGACCCAAAACCAATCATGAGAATTGCAGACAACTGCAGGAAATCGACAGTGCTGGTGTTGCTCACGTCTGGGAATAGGGGGTACGAGAACACGGCCGCCCGCGCCAGCTGCGCCGCGTCCAGCACGCCGCCAAACACGAGGGCGCAGAGCATCAGCCTGCGGCGCACGCGGCGTGCGGAGTTGAGGGTTTAAGGTATACTTTTAGGGGCGTGGCAGGCCCGTGCGGCGCAGGCGCGGCAGGCAGGCGCGGCGCGGCAGAGGAGGCAGGCGAACATGTGAACCGCGGCGTGGCAGAGGCTTGAGCTCCGGTTGGGTGCTTGGTAGGCTTGGCAGCTTCAGGGATGTGTGGTATGGCACTGGATAGCGAGCCAGCCGGCAGAGAGGCCGCATGCGAGCACTCAAGCGGCTACTGAATGGCACTTTGCATCAGCCTCATTTTGACGGGCAGGTCGTGCAGCTGCACAACAGAGGAACCCAATGGCAGAGAGCCTCGCTGAGCGTCATGACGTGCCCTCTCACCTCAGGGCATGGCGCTTGCGAAAGCTGCAGCCCAGGCCGTCTGCATTCTCCGTGGCCGCTATGGCCGCACCCCTAGTCCAGGGGAGCAGGAGGGGCGAATGCGGGTGGGCCGTTTGGTGGGTAGCAATGCGTGTTTGTGCGGTGTGGTGAGGCACGTGGGATACCTCTTCCCCTATATATCCACTAGCGAGGGTCTGTCTGCAAGGCTCTCCGGTCAACACCTTTGCTGCACATAACAAGGATCAGCGCTGAAACCCGCCTGTGCAAGCAGCGCGCGCAAGCAGCCGCTCTCGCCCAATCAGCGGGCCCGCCGCCGCTGCCGGGCCCACAGGCCGCCTTGCCGCCGCCTGCCGGGGGGGCCGGCAGCTCGCAGTCTGCCGTGTCCAGTGGAACCGCGTCGTCGCAGCCTGAGCCCTGGCGCTCACCGCTGGTCGCGCCCGGTTGCTGGCTGCAAAAGGCCCAAATGCACCCGCAGCCTAGCTTGCTCCGACAGCGCTCTGCGGTGAGGGGGCGAGCGGCAGAATCGGCCGTGTGTACTTCGGGAAATCGAAGGAGTGCAACTAGGGCGAGGAGGGCCGCTGTGCTAGGTCCTGGGAGTGCTAGGTCCTGAGAGGGAGTGCTAGGTCTGAGAGGGAGTGCTAGGTCCTGAGAGGGAGTGCTAGGTCCTGGGAGAGGGTGTATTTGATCCCAAAGCAGGCCTCAGCATTAGAACCCGCAGCTGCTTGCTCGCCGTCACCCAGGCGTCATTGTTTATTCTGCGTGCTGCATTAATTCTGTCCATGTCAGGCGACCCACTTGGCCACATGCCGGGAGTAGAGCTCGTAGACCGCCACGACAGCCTCCACCTGGCAGTTATTTTGGATGGTTCCGCAGGATACAACGTGGGCCGTCGCGGCGCAGGCGGGTGATGGTTCCGCAGGATACAACGTGGGCCGTCGCGGCGCAGGCGGGTGCGCAATGATGCAAGTCAAATTGACTAATCAGTTGCCCTTCACAGGTCGCGGTTGCAGCACCCTGCAGCGCTCGTGGTACCCAGGCTGCCAAGCAGACAACAACGATTTCTGATCGCTGGGAAACACACAAGCTCGGTCCATGGGATACGGCCGGCCCGCATGAGAAGAAAAAAGCCGTGCTCGCCCTCGCACACACGCACATGCGGGGGGGGGGGCAGACGCCAGCGCGCACCCGTACCTGAGCCGGCCGCAGGGCGAGCTGTGACGCAGCGCGGCGCCAGAACGCGTCAGAGGTTTCCTGGGGGCGCCCTGTCTCCAGGTTGAGGCCGGCTATAGGGTAAACGGCTCCTGAGGTGGGGAGGCGGGATCGCGTGGCGGGGCTGTGAAGGTGGGATGCGACGCGGTTCAAGGTGGCTTTGGCGGAGATTAAGGATGGCTGTCACAGCCACAGCCCAACGGGGCGCGGCGCAGCGCGGGTGGGGGTGGGAGTGGGCCTTTGGCGTATGCAGGGTTGACCGGGGTGCCGCGGCGGCGCCCCCCGTTAGATCGACCTGCAAGCCTCGCGAGACGGCATTGCAAGCAAGGGGTTGCGGGCCGATTCAAGGAGGTCCCAGCAGCGCTTTGATCGCCACGATTGGCAGGATCAAGGAGGTTTGGCCCCGGCAATGGGTGCATGCTTGGTGTTGCTGCCGCGCAATGCGCCGCGTTTGATGGCTCCACCCGGTCAAGGGGCAGCATTGCAGGCCGAGTGAGTGCAAGCAAGGTTGGGGTGGCTCACCAGGGTTCAGCAGGATGACGCACTTGAACACCCTGAGGTTAGTCATGGTGGCAGCATTGAGAGGGGGGGCGGGGCGCCGGAGGGACAGGGAGGATGCACGTCAGTCAGGGTGTGTTGCCGGTGAGTCAGGGATGAGAGAGCGCGCACGACACAGGACTTAGCTAAGGTTGCCAAACGGGAAGAACAGAGGGGAGGCCACCGACCCTGTGGCCATGGCGCTCAACTCAACAGCAGGGTCCCCCGGGGTGTGAGTGGGCTCGGCAGAGTGCATGGGTTTAGTGAACCCATGCGAGGACGCTCACACGATGTGCTCCGCCACCAGCGCCTGCAGGCACTCCAGCGCCTGGCCCTGCCGCCGCTGCTCTTGCTGCTGCGTGCTATCACCACCATCCGCGATCCCGCCGCCGCCGCCGCCCTCGCCAGCCCCGGCCGGCCGGTGCCGGCCCAACCACCTCCCGCCCAGGCTGTCGCCACCAGCATCGCCCAGCGCCCACGCCGACCTCATTGCCGCCGCGTCCGCCTCCTGATGCGCCGCTAGAAGCTGCCTGGAAGCTGCTTGGACAAACCCCTGCCAGATTGCCACCACGTCTGCGGATCGCAGCGCCTTCACGGCGTCAACAAACTGCACGCCACCGCTGCGGCTGTCGCCGCCGCCACCTCCGCTGCCGCCAACACCATGAGCACCTGCCTCAGGTGGCAGGCCAGATGCAGCAGGGGCAGGGGCAGAGCCAGCCCGGCCCGGGCTCTGGATGCCGCTTGGTGCCACGCCGCACGACCAGGCCGCCGTGGCCGCTCCTGCTGCTGCTGATGACGGCGCCGCCGCTGCCGCCGCAGTAGCTGCCGCCGCTGTATGACCTCCGGCGGCCTGCAGCAGGCCCGTGCGCCCTGTTTCTGCTGCGGCCCCTGCGCCTTGCGCGTCAGCGTCTGGCGCGTCAGCAGCTGGAAAGGCGGCGCCGGGCGTGCAGGCGGGCGTTTGGCGGCCAGGCGCGCAGCCCCCAGGGGCGCCAGCCACAGCCGCGGCAGGCTCTCGTGTGAAGGGCCACTTGACTCCGTAGGAATCCATAATCCTGATCTGCGGGCACAGTATGCGTATGATGACAAACATGACGAAACAACACACACGCTCTGTCACAGATGTGCAGGGGTTGGTCTGCCAGGGACGCGTTGCCCAGTCACGCACCACCACCCCCTCGGCCCCGGCGGGCGCAAGCAGACACGGCGCCGTCGCGCTCGCCATGTGCGCAGCAGCTGCTGGCCCTCACGTGCTCCTCTTGCCCCTGCACCGCGCACTGCAGTATGCTGCAGCGCACACGCAGCGCGTTATTCTCTGCGGTCAGCTGCTCGCATTCTGACAGGCGACCCAGGACCTGCAGTGAAGGGGTACGGAGTCCGGCCATGCAGCGTGTGTGGGGGGGGTGACAGGGGTGTGGAGAGTGTGTGCAGTTCAGGAGCGAGTAGGCCAGGGCTGGAGAACAGTTGAATTAACGAATGTGAAAGTGAGGTGAGGTTGATGATGTGGCACGGGCGGTTGGGGCAAGCTTTCCAGCAGAGGGAAGGTATCAGCGTGGCGAGGCTGCGTCGGAGAGTGCTGACTGCAGGGCTCTTCAGTCGGGGAGCGGGACCTTGCCTAAGGCCGGGCCCCCGCATGCTGTCGCTGGCACCGACGGTGGGTGCCGCCGTGCACGGCACGCGAAGGTTCAGCCGGAGTGCAGCAAAACAGGGCAGCTGGGTCGGCGCGGCCCCGCCGCAGCAGCGCCGCGGCCCCACCTGACCCTCCAGCTCTGCAATCAGAGACTTCTGGCGCGCCCTGGAGTGCGGAGCAGCGAGCACAGGGGGGTTTGGGCGGCCGCCGCCATGAGGCCTTTTGGGACGCAGTGCATTCGTGTTCTCAGATGAAGGAATGAATATTGACAGGTGCAGGCATGGGCTGACGATGAGACGCAGCGGCACCCAGCAATCGATGCGTGGCGGCTGCGCCACGCGTCTGCGATATAAGCGGGGACCCAGCGCGGAACATCTGACGCGCTCGCCGCACGTGCTCTGCAGCCCGCTGTGATGACATGGCAGCCTTTTCTTCACACCTGAAGCGCTGAGAGGAGCCACGCCTGCGGGCCCCCTGCCCCCTTGCAACAGCCGCTGTCGCGCGCCCGTCCGCAAATATCGCAACCGCCGTTGTCCCCGCATCTGCTAGTGGGGCGCGCGGCGCGCCGGCGGCGGCGCTGGTGGTGCAGGACGCCACCTCCTCGCAGGCCAGGGGCTGCTGCTGCGGCCCCGCCCCCAGCAGGCGCCCCGCGGGCCCGAGCCTGAGCTGCGGGGCGCGCGGCAGCAGCGGCGCGCTCTGCAGCGCCCGCGCGGCGCCGACAGCGCCGAAGAGGCCGCCCTGGGAACTAAACAGGCTCATCCCCGGTGCCTGCTGCGCCTGCTGCGCCTGCTGCGTCGCTGTCTGCATGGCGATAGGATTGCGCTGCAACGCAGCTCCGATGGGTCGCAGCTGAAACAGGCCGGCCGCGATCTGCAACAATTCAAAGCCGGGCGGCACATGGAGCAACGTGCCGCCCGCTGCGCGCAGTGGCCGCGCGCCGCGGGCCGCCACCGCGGCGACCACGGCTTCTGGGGACGGCGCGGCGACTTCTGCTAGTACTGCTGCCGGGTGGGTTGCTGATGTGGCCGCGGAGGGGTCGATGACTGATGCGTCTTGCTCTTGCTTGATGACGACTGCGACGGGTGCTGACGGTGCGGATTGCGTTGTGGGCAGTGGCGCGAAGTGCTGCGGGTTCGCGATGCGCTGCTGCTGCTGCTGCTGCTGCTGCTGCTGCTGCTGCTGCTGCTGCTGGTGGTGGTGGTGGTCTTCCTCCTCCTGCTGCTGCTGCTGCTGCTGCTGCTGCTGCTGCTGCTGCTGCTGCTGCTGCTGCTGATGCTGGTGCTGATGCACTGGCTCACGCCGAGACTTCATACTGACTGTGGCGGGGCAGCTGCGCAGGAGCCTGACAAGGGGGCACAAAATGACAGGCAGCGGTGTTGCACAGGGGGTGGTGGGTGCGTAAAGGGGCTTGTGCTGGGCGGCAGGCGCATGGGGCAGGGC
>NW_014012483.1:0-4763 GCF_000611645.1 Monoraphidium neglectum
CCCCACCCCACCCCATCACAAGGCTGGGACCGCCGCGGGTCAACTGGCGGCCGCCGTCGACGCCGCCTTCGGCGGCGCCAGCGGCCGCGGCCGCGGGGGCGCGGCAGCGGGCCCCTCGGGCGGCGGCGCTTGCAAGGGGCTCGCGGCGGCCGGGGCGCCGCCGCCGCAGGAGAGGGTATTGCTTGTCGGGCTCCACGCCTGCGGCGACCTGACGCCGTTGCTGCTGTCGGTGTATGCGGGCTGGCCTGCCGCCGTTGCGGCCGTCTCGGTGGGCTGCTGCTACAACTTGCTGACAGAAGCGCCGAAGGGGGCCGGCGACGGCAACAGCAGCGCCGGCGGCAGCGGCAGCGGCAGCGGCGCTCCTGAGCAGATTTGCGCGTGCGGCTTCGCGCTCGCCGATGAGGGGTGCGACGGGCCTGGAGCGAAGGGCGCTTGGTTTGGCTGGCCGATGAGCGCTCACCTGAGAGCACGCGGCGGCGGCGGCGGCGGCGGCGGCGGCGGCGCGGCGACGCCCGCGCCCCTCGGCCGCCACGGGCGTCTGCTTGCTTGCCAGTCGCGCGAGAGCAGCCTGGAGGGCGCGAGCGGCGCCGCGCTGGAGGAGACCCTGAGGAGCCACTGCCTGAGGTCGGCCTTCCAGCTGCTGCTGCGGGAGCGGTGGCCCGAAATGGACAGGTCGGGCGGCGTTTCGGTCGGCCGCGACCGCAAGCGCAAGTCAAAGCGCACTGCCATGGGCGTCGCGCCGGGCAGCGAGGCGGCGACGGCAGCTGGCGGAGCCGCGGGAAACAGCGTGGGCAGGCCTGTGTCAGAGGCAGCGACACCGGGCGACGAGGAGTGGGTGGCGTATGCCATGCGCTGCCTGGGGCGGGTCGGCCTGGAGGGGCAGCTCGCAGAATTGGAGCTGGCCTCGTTCTGGCGCGGGGGCGGGGGTCGCTCTGGCTGCAGCAGCAAAGCGGGAGGCGGGGCGCGCAGCTCATGTTGTGGCGCTGACGATGGCGGCAGCGGCGGCTGCGGCGGCGGCGGCGGCGGCGGCGGCAGCGGCGGCGGCAGCGGCAGCGGCAGCGGCGGCAGCGGCGGTGCGGCGAGGCGGCCGCTGTGCGACCGGCTGGCGCTCTTGCCCGCGGTGTGGTGGCTGCGCATGTGCGTGGCGCCCGTCATAGAGACCCTCATCCTATTAGACCGCTGCCTGTTCCTGGAAGAAGCCGCAGAAGGGGGCGGCAGCTGCCCACTGCCTGGCACCGAATCAGCTGCCCGTGACAGCTGCCAGGGGCATGCCTCAAGGTTCGCCGCGCCTGGTTCCGGCGGCGGCGGCGGCGGCGGCTCTGTGCGCATGGCAGTGTTGTTCGACCCGCGGGTGTCGCCGCGCAACGTCGCAATCGTCGCCCAAAAGCCGAGCTCCGGCTCCCGGCTCCATTGAATTTGCGGGTTCACTTCACACTAGAGGTGATGCAGCGTCACATTGGCGTCACCCGTTTTGTGGTGTCCCTGAACCGGCCGTTGATTCGCCTTTGCCAGAATGAGCCTGTGGCCGGGGTTGCGCCAGACGCCTTTGCGGCAAGAACGGAACACCTGCTGCCGCCCCCGTGGGCAGGCGGCTGCAATACTATTTTCAGCACACCAGCGCTGGTGCCGCACGTGCACACGACCACTCCAGAAACGGCCATGCGCGCCGCGCGCGCACGCTCGCCATTGACTTTGAACTCAAGCCCTGAGGCTTTGAGCGTGCAGGCGTTGTGGGGTGCTGGTGGTGTTATCCATGCGTTGTTGTTGCGTTGTAAATTGACTGATTTGATCCTCAACACTGGCGGCCCTCAGACCGGTTCTGCATGTGGGCGTGCGCGGCAGTCAGTCCTGCGCAGCTGACCTCCTGCACAGCAAGAGGGCCAGATCGCGTCGCACAGGTTGTCGAGGGAACGGCGTGATCTGCATGCGCGTGTGTTTGGGCAGGCGCCTGTAACTGGATGTCTAAGGAGGTGACAGAGCGTTGATGACTAACAATGTAACGAAGCGAGCGGCTGCGGGGCACGTTTACAGCGCTCTTTTGCGCAGGTGGGCACCTGTTTCATGGGCGCGCTGCTCGGCGACTAGAATATGCATAGTGAAACCAAGCCGTGGCGCGGCATGTTGGCAGTGCACGGCAAACCTGGAGTCGCAACGCCATGTGTGACTCAAGTGACAACCCAAACCATAATCAAGCATCCTTCACCCTCCTCTCTGTTCCCTTTGACTAAGATCATGATTTCGAGGATGCAGATCAACTCCTGCATGCCTTTACTTACCGGCCCGGCAGTATTGGGATGGGGTCACCTGGTGCTACTCAGAGGCGTGAACAGCGCAGTGACGACGTGCGAAGGTGACACTGCTATGCGTGGACAGGCCTGGCCTTGGGGATACTGACGACTAGTTATGGACATTCTCTATCACAATTAATGATCAGAAGGCCTGGGTATGGGCAACGGTCCTTTTGGGTCCTCGCTGGCCAGCCCGTGCGCCGTGCCGGGGATCGACGTCGGCCGTTGTCATCGCGTTTGCCGTCTCGGGTGATTTGAATTGGTAGATCCGAACTCGTCCACCCGGACGTTACGTGGCGACTGCGTAATGGGGCTGTCCGCGGCGCCCCTGGCGCCCCTCGCAGTCGTCGGCGTCGCGTGCCGCTTGCCGGGCCCGATCAGCTCCCCCTCCGCCCTCCTGGAATTCCTGGCCGCCAAGCGCTGCGCGCTGTCCCCGGTGCCCCCGGGACGCTACCCGCCCGGCGCGCTGTCGCCGGCCGCCGCGGCCCTGCGGCTGGGCGTGCTGCCAGAGGGCGCCCCGCAGGCGCTGGACCACCGGTTCTTCCGCGTCAGCCCGGCCGCCGTCGCAGACATCGACCCGCAGCAGCGCATGGCCCTGGAGGTGGGCCCTGCGCTCATGTGCGATCTTTCATGCATCATCGCTTGCCTGACAGGACTGGTGTCAAGCGGCTTGTCAATCACGGCGCCAATAGCGCCGCCGGTGCCGGTCAACTGGACTTGCCGGCCAAACGCGCCGGCCCCGCCTCAAAAGGCCAACCCGCGTGCTCACAGACTGCCTGCGTCCTGCGCACATAGGTTATCTGTATAGTATCTGATCGCAGCTGGCTTTTAGCAGATCGCAGGCGGCGTCAGAACAACACGACTGCAGCCCACGCGCTTTTGCGTCTCGATGCGGCAGTCCGAAGGACCACACGTGCGCGCAGCGCCCGGGCCGATCTGCACCAGCCTCCAAACCCCATGATGACATCGTCATGCGTCACACCCACCTTCCTCCCTTTCCCAACCCCCAAGGTGACATATGAGGCCCTGCAGGACGCGGGGCTGTCGATGGAGAGCCTGAGGGGCCTGGACGTTGGCGTCTTCGCGGGCGTGGGGCTGCCAGAGTTCCCCATCCAGGACGGAGCGAAACCAGGGGCGGTCGGCACAGTCGGTGGCACATACGGGTGGGTGGCGAGTGAGAGGGGGAGTTGCACTTGTGCAGCGCTCTGCGGAAGTGGCAGGTGTTTGCGCAGAGTGACGATGCTGCGATGGAGCAACACGCAGGCGGGATCACGTATCGCCCCATCTTCTCGACACGTTCCCCCTTGGTATATCCCTTTCTCACCCCTCTTTATGTGCTGCTGTTTGATCAACGCACGGCTGCACTTCGTCAGGTGCTTTATTCCAAACCGCGTGTCACACTTCTTCGACTTCACCGGCCCCTCTGTCGCCCTCGACACTGCCTGCTCGTCGTCCCTCACCGCGCTGCACATGGCGGCCAACAGCCTGCGCGCCGGGGACTGCTCCGCCGCCATCGTGCTGGGTGAGACAGCGCGACAGCGGCCGCATGGGTGGGGTGGGGGGCGTTCGCCGCTCGCATTGTCATAGGTGCTGATTGCACCCGGGAATCAGGGCCCTTCCCTGTCTCCAGTAGCCTGCTGACGCCGCCCACACCAAATACCCTGTGTCTGCGTGCGGCGCCAAGATCAGAAACGTGTCATATTTCAGCTTTGGACCTCCTGCCGTTTGCCCATGCTGGTGGTGGAATTCAAACCCAATTCACCGCCCGCTGCCGCCAGGGACGACCGCCCTGCTGTCCAGCTACGTCCTCCTGGGAGCCCTGGCCAGCGGCGCCGTCTCGCCGACCGGCGACTCGCGCCCGTTCGATGCAGCAGCCAACGGCTTCGTGCGCGCCGAGGGCGCCGTCGCCATACTGCTCGTGCCCGTCGGCCCCTGCAGCCTTGAGCTCGGGGATGCGCTGGGCGGGGCGGCGCTGCGGCCGTACGGCTACATCGTGGGCAGCGGGGCCGGCGCGGACGGCGCAAAGCCGTCGGCGGTCGCGCCGTCTGCGGCGGCGCAGCAGCGGCTGATGCGGCAGGTACACAAACGTGCGGGCGTGGACCCGGCTGATGTGTGCTATGTGGAGGCCCACGCGACAGGCACACCCGTCGGTGAGAGCAGGGCGTTAGGCAGACAGCATAATTGGACTGCTGGACACATATGCCGTCTCCCTTGCTGCTGCTGCTGCTGCTGCTGCTCCTCCTCCTGCTGCTGCTGCTGCTCCTCCTCCTCCTGCTGCCGCTGCTGCTCCTCCTGCTGCTGCCGCTGCTGTTGCTGCCGCTGCTGCCGCTGCCGCTGCCGCTGCCGCTGCTGCTGCTGCCGCTGCTGCTGCTGCCGCTGCTGCTGCTGCCGCTGCCGCCGCTGCTGCTGCCGCTGCTGCTGCTGCCGCTGCTGCTGCTGCCGCTGCCGCCGCTGCTGCTGCTGCCGCTGCTGCTG
>NW_014012483.1:4955-10943 GCF_000611645.1 Monoraphidium neglectum
CGCTGCCGCTGCCGCTGCCGCTGCTGCTGCTGCCGCTGCTGCTGCTGCCGCTGCTGCTGCTGCCGCTGCCGCCGCTGCTGCTGCCGCTGCTGCTGCTGCCGCTGCTGCTGCTGCCGCTGCCGCCGCTGCTGCTGCTGCCGCTGCTGCTGCTGCCGCTGCCGCCGCTGCTGCTGCTGCTGCTGCTGCTGCTGCTGCCGCTGCCATTGCTGCCGCTGCTGCTGCTGCTGTTGCTGCTGCTGCTGCTGCAATCCACACATCCACGTGCCGTCATGCGCCCGAGCGGCGCTCATATGCCACAAGCAACCACGGGACGCTGCAACAACCATGCTGCTTCTTGTAAGCCACACACCCTCTCCCGCAACGGGGGCTCCAGCAAACCATTTTTGTATCGTCCTCCACCCCCATTTTCTCCCTCGCACACCCAGCCCGCTGACTAGCAGCCTCCTGTCTCGCTCCCGCACCCCCAGGTGACCCCATAGAGGCGGCCAGCATCGGCGCCGTCCTTGGCTGCAGCGGCCGCACCATCCCGCTGCCCATCGGGTCGCTCAAGGTGCGCCAGAGTTGCGGCGCCTATGTACCCGCATGGTTGCGCCTGGTTGAGCATGGGCTACAAGTCATGCAATGCCCTGGGCGCCACTGGTGCACACCACTTGCAGATGCACCTCTCTCCCCCTTCATGCATGCGTGCCTGCCTGTGCACGCATGCAGTGCACCTCACGACCACGCATCCAAATGGCATCACGGCTGTGCTGCCGGGTTGAGGGCCTAACCCGTCCCCAATCCACCGAAACCCAGGGCAACCTCGGCCACCTGGAGAGCGCCGCGGGCCTGGCCGGCCTGGTCAAGGTGCTGATCACGGCCCGCCACCGTCTGCTGCTGCCCTCGGGGTCCTTCAGCAAGTGGAGCCCCAAGATCGACGCCGCGGCGCTCAACCTGCGGGTCGTGACGGAGGTGGAGCCGCTGGTGCTGCCGCCCGAGTCGCCCGCCTTCATCGGCATCAACAGCTTCGGTGGGCTTGCGCATGGGGTTGCGACCCGCCTTTATTGGCATCAACAGCTTCGGTGGGCGGGCGCAGAGCGTTGCGGCAGCGCGCGTGCTGCTGGGCTGCAGCAATCGCGCGGGTGATCAGACCCAGAAGTCAAACGCAGTCAACACAAGACGGGATGGTTTCAGGAGGTTTGGATTGCACCCTGCGCGCTCGGACGTGCACATCAAAGTGATTGCTGAGCCCTCATCCGCAGAGCCGTTTTGATGCCTGTCGTGCCGCTTCAAAGCTAGCGCGCCGCATGTTGTCCGCTACGTGGCGAACTCCTCAGTCAGCCGCTGCTTGCGCCTGCACGCCCCTGCAGGCATGGGGGGCGCCAATGCCTACGCAATCGTCCGCGCACCAGAAGAAGGGGAGGAGTTGGAGGTCGTCGCAGACATCACAGGCGCATGCGTGGGGCTCTCGCCGCGCCGCCCGCCCCCGCCGCGCGCGCCGCTGCTGCCGCTACCGCTTGCGGCCCACGACAGGTCGCTGCTGGCGCCGTACCAAGAGCGCTGGGCCGAGTTGGCCTCCGCCGGCGGCGACGTCGACGCCGCGGCCCGCGCGCACCAGCGCGCCGCGGCGCTCGGCCTGCGCTTCCGCGCAGTCCTGCTGCTGCCAGCGGCTCCGTCTGCGCGCGGCGGCCCGGTCAAAGTGACCGCGGCGCCGGGGCTCGCCCCGGCCTCGGCGCGCGGCGTCCCGCCCCGCGTCGGCGTCGTGTTTTGTGGGCAGGGCACCCACAGCCCTGCGATGGGCGGAGAGCTGTGGACGCACCTCCCCGCCTTCCGTGCCGGCGCCCTCGAGTTCGCCGCCGCCTACCCCGGCCCGCCGCTGCTGCTGACAGAGCGCGACTGGCCCCCGCCGGCGGCGGCCGCCGCCTCGCCGGGGCTACCATTTGCGCCGGCGGTTGCGGCCGCCCTTGCCGCCCCGCCAGAGACTGGGGACCTACGGCTGACGCTGCCTGCAGTGATGATGGTTGGCTACGCCCAGTGGCGCCTTCTCAGCGCCCTGGGCCTGCGCTGCGCCGCCGCCGCGGGCCACTCTGCGGGGGAGATGCTCGCGGCGCTGGCGGCCGGCGAGATAGACCTGCAGCAGCTGTGCCAGCTAACCTATGCGCGCGCCGCGGCTTTGGCCGCGCTGCCAACGAGCGGCGGCATGGCCGCCGTCTCAGGGCCGCGGGCCGATGTGGAGCAACTCCTGGCTGAGGCGAGCGCCGCCGCAGGCGCGGTCGCGTCGATCGCCGCCGTGAACGCACCAGGGCAGTTCACCGTCTCGGGCGCAGCGGTGGCCGTGGGGGCGTTCGCCGCCGCGGCGGGCGCCACGGGGCTGCGCGCGCGGCCGCTGCCGGGGGCGCGCGCGTTCCACCACGGGCCCAGCGTTGCTGCAGTCCGCGGGGCGTTCTTCAGAGCATTGGAGCAGGTGGGGTGGTCTGACCAGCCGGAGGCCCCTCTGCCACTGACAGGGGCAGCGACGGCCGCGACTGGCCGCGCTGCACCGGCCTTCTGCACAGCCGGTGTCCCTGCGTCCGGCCCTGACGGGGCAGGCTGCCGCTCCGCTGAGCGCTGGTGGCAGCAGCTGCTTCGGCCGGTGGACTTTGAGGCCGGGCTATCGGGGATGCGCGCCGCGCGCTGCGAAGCGGTGATTGAGCTGGGCCCGCGCTCCGTGCTGAGTGGCTACGCAGCCGCCTCGCTGCCGGGCGCGGCTGCGCTGGCGCTAGTGCGGGGCACCGAGAAGGGCTCTGAGCTGCGGGATGCGTTTGAGGCGGTGGCGCAGCTGTGGCTGGGCGGCGCGGAGGTGCGGTGGGCAGCGCTCCTGCAGCGTGGCCCGGCAGGGGCAGACTTCCCGCGCATGCCATGGCTGCACGCCGTCAACGCCGGCGGCGGCGCCGCGGCCTTCCACAGCTCGAAGAGCAGCGGGGCTCGCACCATTGAGCACGTCGTCGCCGCCGCCAGTAAGGCGTTGGTGCAGGTGCCAGCCCTGATCACCGCCGCGGCCGTGCTGCCTGCAGAGAAGCACGCAGCTGCGGCAACCCCAGTCAACGGCGCTGGCGGCGGTGTGCGCCGCAGCAGCCTGGCTAGCAGGAAGTCTCCGGAGCAGCACCAGCCAGCTCGCACAGTCACTTTTGCTGGGACGGGCGTCAGCGCCACAGGAAGGCTCGCAGCGCTGGCCGACGCGGCCGGACCGCCGCATGCAAAGGACGGCGCATGCTGCAAGGGCGACAGCGGCCCCTCCACCATCACCGGCGCCGACAAAAGCTGCGGCGTTGCTGCTGCCCCGAACGGCAGACACCGCTCGAGCTTTGTGCGGGCAGAGGCGCCATGGGAGGGATCGTCAGACGACGGCTTCGCCTCAGCTGAAGACCAAGAGCTACCCGCCAGCCGCCGCACTTTGGCCCTCACGGCGCCGGCGCGGCCTGCATGAGCCCCGCCTGCAGCTGCGCCGCCGCGCCGGGGGACGGGCCCAGGGTCGAGGTCAGTACGGGAGGTGCTATCGCGACAATATGGCTGACGTCGCCTGTGCTGGGCCCGCGCGCGGTGCACGCGCTGCTCGCTGCCGTGCGTGCTGACAAGCGGGCAACCCTCGTGCTGCGCAGCGGCTGCCCGGAGGACTTCTGCCTCGGCTGGGACCCTGCCACCGCGTCCACCGCCGCCATTCCCGCTCCCGCCTGCCCCGCAGGCGCTGCGGCGGACGCGGCTGTGAGAGGAGGCAAGGGGCTGGCAGCGGACGCATCGGGTGCAGTTGCGGGCGCAGAGGTGGCCGCTTTTGCAGCTGACTTTGGCGAGCTGACTGCTGCATTGGAGGCCCGCGAGGCGCCGACGCTGTGTCTCGTTGCTGGCCGCGCGGAGGGCGGCGGGCTGCTGCTGCCACCCCTGGCGGACGTCGTCTTTGCGACTGCAGGTGCGCGACAGGCTGAGCCCGCGTGAGGACCGGTCTGCTGGCTTTTCCAGCGGCCGCGTCGTGCGCTGCCGACCTCGCAACCTGGTCGTTCCTTGCAGCACACTGCCGCTGGCGTTGCTCGGTTGTGACGGTGAGTTCTGCAGCTATGTGAGTCGACTGCCTGCCTGAACCGCCTGCATCATCCGCACTCATGACGACATCACCCACGCAGATTCCACCTTCAGCCTGCCAGGGCTCTCCCGCGGCCGCCTGCCTGCCGTCTTCTCACGTGCGCTTCGCCACTGCCTGCCCGCCACCGCGATCTGCCGGCTGGCGCTCACCTACGAGCCGCTGCCGGCGCCCAAGGCGGAGGCGATGGGTCTGGTGGACGCCGTGTTTGCCACCCAGCCTGCCGCAGACGCCGACCTCGCGGCCTCCGTCTCCCAGCTCTCGCGCCTGCCGCCGGCGCTGCCGGTCTCCGCCAAGCGGCTGCCGGCCCGCAGTGTCGAGGGGGGCCAGCTGGCGGAGGCCAGGGCAGCGGCGAGGGCTGTCGGGTGCCGCTGAGCCAGCGAGCCAGCGAGCAAGGTGTCGAGGTGCTGATGTCACCAGCTCGGCAGCGATGGGCTTTTTTTCTTGCCTAGGCGCAGCGTGGATTGTTTCCCTTTTGATAGGTGTATGATCTACATGAGGTATGACCTCACGTTTGAGCCTTTGCACTCGGCCCCAGCCGCCCTGCTTGTGCATGGCCGCCCCTCCTGGCACTGCATCTTCCAGCATATGAGCTCGCTCCTCACATGCGTGTTCCACCCATCAAACCCCTAGACGCAAACCCAGACAAACAACTCTGAAACAGAGCACCAAGACCTGTTAAGCTCAAGTGCGCTGGCATCCATCCTACAACCACCAACACCACACCTTCCCCACCACAATCCATCGTCGCGCGCGGCCTCCAATGGTCCTGCTTTTGGGCTGGTGATTTGAACCGCCCCGGTTGTAAAAGTCAAGCCGTTGGACCCCCCCCCTCCCGCTGCACACCGCTGTGTCCAACGAAACCTCCAGCATGCCGTCTGCCCGGCCCCACACGTTTGCCCGCCACCCGCTACGGAAAGCACCTTGAGAGGTGAGCCGCCACACACTGGCGGCATCCCGGGCTGAGCGCCCTCAGCGTGCCTATTGGGCAGCACCTGTTTGTCTTCTGTGTGACGCGGGCTGTGCCCCGATCCTGCCAATATTCAGCGGCGCCGGCCACTTGGCTCTGATCGGCCGGTAGCCCTCGAACTTCCTTGTCACTTCATATTGAGAGCCCATCGCCCTCCGCCCATCCCCCATCCGCCGCAGCCACCCCCTAAGGCGAGCGCGTGGCGTGTGCTGCAGAACACGCGTCCGTCACCGCTGGACTGCACTCCCACAGCGCCGGGCCCTCGCGTTCAGAGGCACTTGCGGTGCTGTCTTTGTTTCACAACGGGGCCGTCCTTTGGTAATTGCCTTGAGGTGCACCAGCTTGGCAATTGCACCACACCTGAAAGCAAATATTCGAAGGGGGTTGCACCACAAGGGGTCCACCCCAGATGTGGTTGCGCCGCGGCACGGCTCAGAGACATCCGATCATCATTTGACCGCACGATGTACACGAGCAGGGCAGATGGGGATTCATTAATTTCAGGGAAGGGGGGTCTTTCAACAAGACATGACCGAACAATAACGGTTCAAGCCCGGCGAGTGGATGTTCTCGCTCAAGCGCAGCCGCAGCACCTGTAGCCGCCGCTAGGGCCTATTCCTCCACCGCCGCGGCCCCCGATGCAGTCACAGCAGCAGCAGCCCCCGCCGCAGCAGCAGCACCCGCCTGCGCGTCCGCAGGCGGGGGCGGCTGCAGGAAGGGGTCGTCCTTGAGGGCGCTGAGCGGCGGCAGGGCCAGGGCGGCGGAGGCCTCTGACCCGTCCTTGTGGATGCGCTCTATGAGGGCCTCCAGGGACGTGAAGTTGGCCTGTGCGTGCCAGTGGCATTGTTCGTATTTGGATGTGTGTGTGTGTGTGTGTGTGTGTGTGTGTGTGTGTGTGTGTGTGTGTGTGTGTGTGTGTGTGTGTGCG
>NW_014012483.1:11477-12968 GCF_000611645.1 Monoraphidium neglectum
ATGTGTGTGTGTGTGTGTGTGTGTGTGTGTGTGTGTGTGTGTGTGTGTGTGTGTGTGTGTGTGTGTGTGCGCGCGCGCGGTTTGGTACGGTTGGAGGTCGATGTTTCAGGTTTGAGATGATGTGGCTCGTGTTGAAGGTGCTTGAATAATAGGCAGTGGGTAAGGGCGGTGCGAGGGCGTGCCACGCAGTGCGGCACATCGGACGCGCTCTCAAGCCGACTTGCCGAGCCAGCCACACAGGAGCACGCGTGCGGCTTTCGTGCGGCACGATTCCTGGCCTGCTCCCCCCAAAATCGGAAGCTCGCCTCTGGCCGCACGTAGCCGCACACCACCAGCCGGATCTCCTGACCGTAAAACGGCTGGATGGTTTGTTTGTTCGCAGGGCGCATGGGCATACACATGTACGTTTGGGTGTGTCAGAGCCAGAATTTTGCAGAGGCGGCCACAGATGTGTCAGGCAGAAAGGAGGCGGCGCGGCTGGGGCCGTCAGATGGGTCAAGCGTTGGGGTCTGCCTCGCCACTGCACACACGCGTGTGGCCGGTACGCGCCAGTCGGCCCCGATCGTGGCGGTGGCGTTGCGCACGCCCGGCCGCGCGTTCCGGCCCCTCGCCGCTTGCTCAGTCTTCAACTTGGGTGACACTTTCACCTCGCACGCCAAATGTTGCTGCGCGCACGCAGACCCCCAGCCACCCCTCTGCCTTCACTGCTATGCAAACGCGCCCCCACTGGCCCGGCGCCCTCTGCAACCGCACAGTTGATTTTCGCCGTCTGGGCCCAAGCTCTCGACCTTCCCTCCCCCTTCTTGTCACCCAGTTGCAAAGCAAATAATCCTCGCTCTCTCATGTTCACCTCGTGGACCCCGAGCGCACAACCCTCCCCCCTCCTGCCGTCCTCACCTCGTCAAACTCAGCGAGCAGCCAGGGCTCTGCCGTCTTCTCTGTATTGCCAAAGAAGGGGTTCCATCCGATGCTCATGACCATCTTGTGCACCTGGCGGGGGCGGGGGCGGGGAATTTGGGATGCGGGTTCGGGGTCATGGGGTGGAGGGTTAGGGTGCGAGGGGATACTTGAGGTGCGGGTAGGGTCGGGGGCTTGCTGGAATAGTTGGGGTTTCTTTTGGGGGGGGGGTTGCTCTTGGTCTAGGTCTGGGAATTGGGGTGCCGGGAACTCTTGGGTGAGGGGCGCGGTAAGGGGTAAAGGGTGGCGTGGGGCGCGGAGATGACATCCGCAGGTGACGGAGGGCACACAGGGTGTTGCCAACGCAAAGAATGCGCATTTATCCCCAACCCCTGCTTGTGATGAATGCTGCCCGGGGCGCGTCAACTGGAGTTTGACCGGAGGACATTGCATTGGCCACCGCAGGCCAATTCGCACCCATCAGGCGCACCCCCTCAGATCGACGCGTGCCCCTCCTGCCCTGCGTGCCTCACGTTTCACAAACGCGTACAGGTGAAGACACGCACACATGCGGGCGCCCCTCCCCCCCCCCCC
>NW_014012483.1:13169-17419 GCF_000611645.1 Monoraphidium neglectum
CCCGCCTTGAGAACAGAATAGCCCCCCAAGATACAAACCAACAGTCACCTGGTCAGAGTGGCCCACAGCTGCAAAGCCGGCGTAGATGCCCGTGACCGCCTCAGCCAGCGCAGCCCTGAGGCTATCGGCGTCGATGTTGGCCGTTGGAATGCCGAGCTCCTGCGAGTTCGAGAGACGTGAGGTTTTTGTGGTGATGTGGGTGGGTGGGGGTGGGGTGGGTTTTGGGATGATATTATGGGGTTCATTCGGGTGGGGCTTTGGGAGGAAGAACTATCATGACAACTGGGCTTGCAAGAACCATGTTGGGATGGGGTGTGATGGGGTAGCGTGGAATTTGGGTCGGTGTAGAGCCATATGCAGCGCGCCGCCCCCCGAGAGAGCCCACCAGGTTTACCCACCTTGGAGCCGCGCCCGAAGCCCTTGACCACCGTACCCCTAATCCTGAAGGGGTAGTCCAGCGGGATGACGCCCTCCACGACGTCGGCGAAGGGCGGCAGGCCCCAGGACGGCGCGTTGAAGGCCAGCAGGGAGGGCAGGATTTGTATGAGACCTGGTGGAGGGGTTAGCAGATCAGGTGTACGAGAAACTTTGTGGTTTCACAAGGAAATGCTGGAGGGATGCTAGGGGTTTCAAAACTCTTTCCGGAACGCGAACGTCAAGGGCTTGCAAAGCAATGGTGGACTCGAGTCACCGACGGCTTAGAATGTAAGCAAGATAATGTGTGGGGGCTTGGTGGGCGACGGACCGGCGATGCGAAGTCGGGGTTATGACGTGCTTCAGGCGGCAAGGGCCCCAACAGGCAGCACAGGCCAGGAAGATGGGGGCTACAACTGCGAAAGCTGACTGCAGCAGGGACACCACAGCGCCCTCGGCATGCATGGGGCGGCCTCGTGGCGGCACTCCAAACAGCAGGGGCTTGCTTAGCGGGAGAGGGGCTGGCCGGCTGACACGTGTGAGCTCGTGTGGGTGCAAGGTTCTCAAAGCCGCGGCGGCTCACCGGAGGCCGCGTTGGGCTGCGCCTGTGGGAATCCTGTGGTGCTGCCGTGTAAGAGCATGGACGGCACCGCCACCACCCGCATGCCCGCGGCCGCGGCGGCCTGGGGGAGCGACAGCGCACAGGGGCAATGCATGGTCGTATGTATGTGTGGAGGGGAGAGCGCGTCAAACCACAAGTCGTCGTTCTTGAGCGCAAACATGGCTGACAAGTGTGCCTGGCATTCAGCGAGGCGACAAAGCGACACCAAGGCGGCTGCATCTCAGGTTTGGCGTGCGGACGCTCGCCTCACATCAAACTGCGCGCCGCGTTGCCGCGAGCCGCGGCCGCGTTTGTGGGTCGCTCAGAGGGCTCACACCTCCACGCCGCTGGGCGCGTCCTCAAATACCAGGCACGCGGATGGCGGCACGTCCCCCAGCCGCCGCGCTGCCTCCAGGAACACGTCTGGTTGCGGCTGCGGTCGGTCGCAGGCGTGCGCACGCGTCGGGAGCGCGGGGCAAGGGGCGGCAAGGGGCCGGATGAGGCAGCGGGCGAAGCGGCGGAGGGAGGGACTGGTCGGAGGTGGGTTGACTGAGGTTGCTGCACATGGCTGTTGGTGTGTGGGACGGCAGGGTGGAGCAGGTGTCCTGCGGCCCGGTGGGCGCCCCTCCTGACCATACCCAACTCATGCTCCCTGAACCCATGGACCCCACTCCCCGAGACACAGATCCCCTCACCCCCCACCCCACCTTGCCGTTCTCCACCTCATCACCGCATGTGACGGCATCCAGCAGCTCCAGCAGCCACGGCTTGTCCGCGGTCTTCTTGCCTGGGGCAAGACGCGTGGTTTGGACGTGACGGGTTTACATAAGGTTGTGTGTGCGACGTGCGGTTGCGGGGGCGCAGCGACGACAGGGGGGGCGAAGCAAACAAGGCCAGCGTGGGGACGCGAGGGCTCGGGGAGGCGTTTTCTCCTGCGGCGGCGCTTGATGTGCGAGGTGGCCGCGCCGAGCGTGCACGGAGGCTCGGCGGTTAGGTGGGCATGCCGGGCACGGCCCAGGATTGGGGGATGAAAGCAGCTCGGCTGGGACGAGCGGGCGCCGCCTTGTGCGCCTGCCATGGTGCATGGTTCAGCGACAGCGCATGAGCTCGTGCGGGGCGGCGCCTCACCAAAGGTGGCGCGGGAGGTGGAGGTGGCGACCGCGATCTTGAGCCCCGCGGCGCGCGCGTGCTGCAGCAGCCGCCGGGCGCCCGGCAGCACCTTGGCTTCAGACCACCTGTTTACAAGATGCGGCCGGGGCGGGGCGGCGGGCGGCAGGGCCGGGGCGGGCGCATTTGCGGCCACCGCAAGCGCAGCTCGCGGCAGCCGACAGGGGTTGCGCCCCTTGGTTTCGCGCATGCCACACGCAAGAGCCTGCAAGCTTTGCCGGCACCAGGGCTGGGCAATTGACGCTGCCCTGCCGGCGCCCGTCGCGATCTCGGCTTCTGCTTCTGCTGCGCCGCACCTTGCGCTCAGCAGCGGCTCGCTCTCTTCAAACAGCTGCTCGGGGGTTACGTCGAGCCCGACGGCCTCCGCCACGCCCCGCCACGCGCACAGCGGCCGCCGGCCGAGCGCGGCGTGCTGCGCTTCGGGCGTTAGGGTCTGCAGGCGGGGCCACGCGGCCGACAGCGCCAGGGGCGGCGCTCGACGGACGCGGAGGCCGCGGCTGCCTCATGTGTGATTCGGGACGTCGCGGCGAGGCGCACAATCTGCAGGATTCAAGGCCAAGGCCGCGGCGCCTGCAGGTGCAAATGGACATCCTTTGCAGGGTGCTGCACACGCCCATCCCATGTACTGTACATCAAGCGCGCTTGTGAGCGCACGCACCTTGCCGTGCTGGGCCAGCACCGTCCGTGCGACTTCCAAGCACAGAGATTCTGTGTCCAGGATCAGGCCATCGAGATCCATCACAAAGGCCTGCAATGTAAAACCAAGGGGCGGTGGCTTTGATGGGGAAAGGGATCGCCGCCAACAGTGCTCGAAGACGGCGGCAATGGCAACACCAGTAGCAGAGGGGGAATTCAGGGGCACCCAAGCCGGGGCTTGACACTGCTGCCATATCTTCGAATATCCACACTGTGTCGCCGCAGGTATGGCCCATGCAGCACAGCTGAGACGCCGTGTCACCCACCCGAATGGGCGCCACAGCATCGCCCGTCATGGCGCCGCGCCGGTGTGTTGTGCTCGCGCGCTGGCTGTCAGGTGTTCCGTTGTGGCGTGCTGCAGATGAGCACACGATTGCAGATGAGTGATCGGTTCGCAGCAATGTACCACCCTGCCTGTACAGAAAGCAGGGGCTTTTGACAGGCTAGAGTCACTACCACTCTACCAGCTAACCACAGGTCGCTTGTCAGCTGTACGATACAGTTTAGGAGAAAATGTCTCGCGTCAAAAGTAAAGAAAGCAATTGACCCAAGCCTGATAGCGCAACTCACGCGATCCAGATCATATCAGACTGTGAGTGATCCAGTGTGCTTTACCCCAGCTGACGTGCTGCCGATCCGCCGTTGAAGTAATCACATAGAGCAGGGTATCGTACCAACAGCGTCAGAAGCCCGCCAGCAACAGGTGCATGGTGATGAGAAGAGGCGAGGCTCTCGTGGATGCAGCTGCCGGTTTGCCTAATGTAGTTGTTAAAGACATCTGAAGACTAAGGATGCGCTTGCAACCTCATACAGCAGGAGCCCCTCCCCTGATCGTCGGCACGCCGCGCGCCCCTTTGCCCCACCCATCGCCCGCTGCTGTCGCCGCAGACAGCCCAGGCGGTCATCTGCACCGGCAGCAGCAGCAGCAGCCGCGATGGCGCGCCGCTATGACAGCCGAACGACCATATTCAGCCCTGAGGGGCGGCTGTACCAGGTCGAATATGCGATGGAGGCGATCTCAAATGCGGGCGCCGCGATCGGCTGCCTAGCGAGCGACGGAGTGGTCCTTATCGCGGAGAAGAAGATCACATCAAAGGTGCGATCTGATATTTGACAGTCGTGCGCACAGGTTCGCTCAAACGCCGCGGTTGCAAGGAATATGGAAGCGGCGGGCGCGTGCGGTGCGGCCCCGTCACCGGGACGCGCTCATGTACTGCATTCACTCTAGAGGGCGGTGCGTCGAGGGGTGCTGTGCTGGCGCCCGCCATGTGAACGGCGCTGCGACAGCAGGCAGCAGCCAGTCCCTCTTCAAGCTGCCGCGCCGACCGCCCCGCGGCACCGCCGCCCTGCGCTGTGCCGCCCTGAGCAGCAG
>NW_014012482.1:0-5955 GCF_000611645.1 Monoraphidium neglectum
CCGCCCCACCCTGCCCTCGCCCACCTTCATCGCGGCCGACGTGACGAGAGTGAGGTCCGCGCGCCGCGTGCACCACCGTATGATGCTCCACATGGGCGCCACCAGCCCCTTCCACGTGTACCGCGGGATGTACTCCGGGATGTGGGTGTGGTAGCTCATGACGAGCGGCACGGCAAAGAGGCGCGCGTAGAGGACGGCAGCGAAGCAGAGGATGCCGGGGGTGGACACGTGGATGACGTCGGGGCGCTGCTTCCAGAGGTACCAGAGGACGCGGACGGAGAGGCCGGTGGAGAGGAGAAGGGTGGCGGACTTGTAGAAGGGGAGCTTCATGCCCAGCACGTTCACGACCTAGGGGGGGGCGGCCAGGGTGAGGGGCTTGGTCGAGCCGGGGTCGAGCACTGTCCAGGCACAACAGGGAGAAGGCTTTGGGAGGAGCACGTTTGGTGAGGTGTACAGAGAATGCAGCGCGTCATATGCTGAGCAAGGGCCTGGCGGCCGCGGCAGGCGCGCCGCAGCGAATGGGGCTGGCGTCAAGCATGTACTATGGGCCGCCCCCAGCGTAACCCCAGCGCCGTCCTCGTAAACTGAACAGCTCATTGGGTGCCGCGCAGCGTCCGCGACCGCATCCAGTCGGCTAAAATTCCGCAGGCAGCGCTGCAAGCCGCCCACCTTGGCGCCGCAAAACTCTTTTGGCGGCGTTGGGTCCGGCGTCACCACCATGACCTCGTCGCCGGCCTCGCGCAGCCCCTTAATCAGCGATTCAAAGCGGTTCTTCATACCAGAGATGTGGCTGAACGGGCTGGGCTCGACGAAGATGGCAACTTTGCGCTGATTCTGCAGCTGGCCAGACGCCTCCAGGGGCCCCGCTGTAAGCGTAGCCGAATGGGGACGGGCAACCAGCACGCCAGGCCTTGCCACCAGAGACCTCTGAGCCGGGAAGGCCGTCCTCATGCCCGCGCTGTTCAGCGCCCGGTGTGTAGACTGCATGTCGATCGCGTATGAGGTCGCGGCGGTGGCTCTGTGGACTACACTGTATTCAACAAGCCCACAAGTCGCCTGGCTCGAAAGGCAGGGCGGGGCTGAGTGCGGGGCTCTTGGTCACCAAGTGCAAGCCTGCAGTGTGCTGCTGCTGCACTGCTGCTTCCTTGCGGACGAGTGGGCGTGGGAAAGGCTGCACCGTGTCAGATATAAGCATTGTTCCTGCAAACAGCCAAATATTGCGCTCTGCTGCTGCGATGCTCACGGGCCCGGGTATCAACACAGCATCGTGTCGATTCAAGTGAGCTGCCCTCTCTCAAGTCCCTCGGCCCTGCTAGACCACAAGTATAGTCTCTCAGACACTAGATTAATTTTAACCGCCTCCTGGGAAAGGCGTGCACCGCGAGGGTCGATTCACTCATCGCGCCAGAACGCAGATCACTCATAGTTCAAGTTTGTTGTGCTTCCAACACGTGGATCGCTCACAGCTCATTGGATATCCGCAGCAGTGCCCAGTAATGGCGGCTCCCTGCACAGACGCCGATGTGCGGCGAGCCCTGGGCACCGTGGCCGTGCGCTGCTCGGACGCAACGCTGCTGTCACGGCTGGCACAGGCGGCGCAGCAGCACACCCTCACCGCCAAGGCACTCGCGACACGCTACTCAACATTCACTATGAACAGGCAAGCTGCGCGGGCGCGGCAGCTGGGGCTGGGGCTCCAGGCCGGGGGCCATGCGCATGGCTCACGCCAGCGAGCAGAATATACAGGCCGTCCGTGAGGCTGGCTGTACACCATGCAGCGGTGCACCTGCTGCGTGCCTGATGCCCATCTGCAGCTCCACCTCTGCAAGAATCGCCCCTACATATGCAGCGGCAACCAGCTGCATATCTCCACCCTGTGACTTTATCGCTGCCGTAGTGACGACGAGCGGCTGGTCAACAAAGTGACCCCGGCGCTGGTGGAGGCGTTCTTGGCGCAGCTGCAGCGCGACGCCAGCAGCAGCGCACGCGTGGCTGCAGCGCAGCCGCGTGGCGGCGGCGCCGGCGGCCAATGGGGGACTCGGTCCTGGGAAGAGTGAGTGGCGGGGCGATGCGGCTGCAAGCAGGCGGGGGGCAGGACCACCCCCGCAGCCAACACCTGGAGCCCTGGGCCTGTAACAAACGGACGATTCGCGCCCTTGATGAGCTCTCAATGTCAATTGACAAGCTACCCGGATTCCCAAGCATGTCCATCATGGCGGCTTCAACGTTGCCCTAACGCGCTGCTCCACTCAGGCTGGCGGACACAATGGTTCCAGGGGTCAAGTCGGACCAGAAGCAGCCGCCCTCGACGCCGCAGCAGCGTGCCGGCGCCGGTGCAGGAGGCGCCTCCCCGCTCACACCGCAGTCCGCGCCGCGGTCGGCCTTCAAAGAGCGCGCCAACGTGAGCACCTGCTGCCCTTGGGCAACCTCGGCCTGCATGCTACACAATGCGTTGCCACGTGCTGCCCCGGCAATGCCAATCAACAAATCGAAACCCTGAGTCTGCTTGCCGCGCTCATGCCCTTGCCTATTTGCATGACCTTGCTCGCCATGCAGAGCGGGCAGGTGGTGTCGGTGTTCAACGAGCACGTGCCTGCCGCCCAAGCGCCCCACCTGGTGCCTCTGCGGCCCGAGCCTCTGGGGCGGCAGCTGCCGGGAAGGTACACGTTTATGATGGAGCGCCCGGAGGACAAGGTGGGCGGCGGCTCGCGTCCTTGCGGGGCGCATGCTACCCCTGGTGCATCATGATTATGGGCGGGGATGTCTCAGTGGCTGGTGAAAGGTTGTGCCGCGAGCTGTTTGGCAGACAGAGGGGCAGGTTGACTCATCAGTCAGGCGTCTGAACGAGGCGCCCGCACACCCGCGCAACCAAAATGCGCGAAACTCTTGTACTGACGCGACCAGGTCGCAGCGTTGGACGCGCGCATATGCGAGGGGCGGCGGCGGCTGGCAGAGGCGCTGGGACCGGACTTTGGCGAGGCGGCGCCCGTGGGCCAGCCTGTGCAGGTGCGGCTCGCACAGCAGCAGCAGCAGCAGCAGCAGCAGCAGCAGCAGCAGCAGCAGCAGCAGGGAGCCAAACGCGCGCGATTGTTGCTCCCAGTGCAGGCAGCAGCACTCCTGGTCGTCCGCTGCGCCGCCTGGGGTGATGCTGCGGTGCCCATTTTGCAGGACACGCCTGCACCCACTCATTGGCAGAGCATCCACAAATGTGTGATTGGCAGCACGCCTGAATGAACCACGCGCTGCGCCGCACCCACCCTTGACAACCCTGAGCAGGAGGACAGCTGGTTCGTTGGCCGCGTCGTTTCGGACACTGACGGCGGCGCCCCCAGCGCCGCCTCTCTCATGCTGGAGGGCGACGTCGCGACCAGCGGCGGCGCGCGCGCGGCTCTCGACCTGTCCCTGGTGCAGGCGGCCCGCCTGTTCCCCGGCCAGATCGCCGCCGTCCGCGGCTTCAACCCCACCGGTGGCCGCATCGTTGCGCGGCGGGTCGTGACGCATGCGCCACCACCGCCGGCGGCGTCAGCGTCGGCGTCGGCGGGGCAGCGGGGGCGGCAGGGCGCGGCGATGGACGTGGACGGCGGCGCGGGCGTTGCGGTCGCGGTGGCGGCGGGGCCGTTCACGACGGCCGACGACCCGACCGGCTTTGCGCCGCTGGACGCGCTGCTCGCGGCGCTCGCCGCGCGGCCGGCGCCGCCGGCGCTGCTGGTGCTGCTGGGGCCGTTTGTGGACGTCGAGCAGCCGGCGGTCGTGGGCGGCTCCCTGGACGTGACTTTCCAGTCGTTGTTCACGCACCAGGTGGGGCGTGCCCACGGCTTTTGCGCGCGTGAGATCTGAGCCGGCCCGCGGCAAGCCTGTCCATGGGGCAATGGACACAGCACGCGTGCGTGCGTGCGTTTTGCGTATCTGGGTATTGTGGGTGTGCGTGTATGCATGTGTGTGGGTGCAAAAGCGCGCCCCTTTAGGTCTAACAGGCATCCCCCCAAGCTCTGCCCACCCCTCTGCTTGTTACCACAAACCCCACCCCCCAGGTCCTCGCCCGCGTCGCCGCGTGGCAGGAGCGCCTACCCGCCCCCTGCCAGGCCGCGCTGCTGCCGTCCCTGCGCGACGCACACGCCATGCCAACCTTCCCCCAGCCGCCGCTGGCCGTGCCGGCGCACCTGGAGGATATGGAGTGCCTGCAGAACCCTGCGCTGTTCGACGCGGGCGGCCTCATGGTGGTGGGCGCGACGAGCCAGGACGTGCTGCGCCACATGGCGGGCGCGGAGCTGCAGCGGGGGCCGCACGCGGACCGGCTGGCGGCGCTCGCCAGCCATCTGCTGGGCCAGCGGAGGTGCGTGCGACGCGCGGGGGTGCACAGGCGGGTGGGCTGGAGGGGGCTGCTGCCCCGGCCCCACTGCACAGGATCATCATCGTTGGGGACCGCTGGGGCATACAGCTTGCTCTTGCTGTTGGCAGCAGCCCATCCTGGCTCTCGCGTCGCACTCCACTCAAGACGCGTCATGATTTAACAGCGGAACCCCACTCGGTGCCGCCTGCCCCGCAGCTTCTATCCCCTGTTCCCAGCCGCCCCCGGCGCGTGCCTCGACACGACCGCCGACGCGGCGTTGGCCATTGAGGTCCTGCCAGACCTGCTCCTCCTGCCCTCAGACCTCGCCCCCTTTGCAAAGGCCGTGCCAGCAGACGGCCCCTACCCCGAGTGCTCCGCCGGCCCCGCCACCGCCGCCGGCGGCGAGGGCCAGCAGGGCGGCAGGCAGCAGCAGGGGCGCAGCGTGCTGGCGGTCAACCCCGGACGGCTGGTCAAGGGAAACGGCGGCGGCACGTACGCGGTGCTCACGGTGCCGCAGGGCGCCGCGGCGGCGGCGGGCGGGCTGGCGGCGAGCTGCAGGGTGGAGATCACTCGGATTTAGCAAAGGACAGCGATTGGCTGATTTAGTGGGGCGTGAATTAAGGCGCCACGGCTGGCTTGCTGGCCGCACTGCTTGACGCGTCCTCGTCGGCGTGGCTGTTGGCCCAGCAGCCGCACTGCGGCCAGTGCTGCTTTCAGCTGTTGGTGGCCACAGCTACACAGTGTTGGTCTTACCATTTGCTCTTGTTGGGGGCGTACCAGAATGCTAAATGCCCGCGCTCACCCCTCAATGGACCGCCCCCCAACATATTAAATTTCCATCAGTAAGACGCAGCTGCATCACGGCTCCCGTCCCCGCAGCAGCGTCGTTCGTGCCTGCGTGTGCACGCACAGCATGCCACCAGACGGGTGGAACAGGAACCGCTAGCATGCTCCCCTAGTCTGCGCCAAGCGACAGCCGCTCAGCCTCTCGCGCCACCAGCGCCAGCTCGCGCGCCCCCAATTCTGGCAGCAGCGCCATCACAGCATACAGGATGTTGCGGTGTCCCGCGCTGCCGCTGCCGCCGCTGCTGTTGCCTTGGCTGTCCCCCCAGCCATCCCCGCAAGCTTGCGCCCCTTCAAGGCAGCCGCAGCCGCCTGCGCCCGGCTCTGTGCAGTCCCGCTGGGACGCGACTGCCGGGCGCGACGCTGCTGTGCTGCCTGTCAGCAGCGCACTTGCGCTGCTGCCGGGCTGCAGAGCCAAGCTCTGCCCATTCGCTCGATGGGCTCCCTCTTGACAGTGCCCATCGTCCCCGCCACGCTCACCCGTGCCAGGGGCCGCCCCCATACTGGGCTGCTGCTGCTCATCACCCAATTCATGCGAGCCTGCTGGCAGCAACCGTTTGGCAGCTGCGTCCGCCTCGGCAGCTGCCCGCTCCTCTGGCGTGACCTCCGTGTTGTCCAGCTTGGTCAAGGCCGGCAGACTGCGGATCGCGGCGGCGCGGTAGCCAGGAGCCTCGGCGCAGGGGTTGTCGGACAGCCACAGCACCTGGGGTTATTGTCAAAACCACATGTGATTGTGCCCAGCAACTCTTCTTTGAGGGAGAGGCCAGCATTACTGTAAACAT
>NW_014012482.1:6823-17355 GCF_000611645.1 Monoraphidium neglectum
AACAAATCCTTTGTTGCGGAGACCTACTTTGCATTAATCATCATATTATCTTTTGTGATGTATCCCACACTCTGCGTTGGGGTCCTGCACACGCACAAAGAGCGAGGGCCAGGTGTGTGCTTCAATTCAAATGCACCTGTGTCCAACCACCCCGCCCACGCCCACCTCAAGATTGGGGAGGCGCGCCAAAGCGCAGCTCCTCCAGCGACGCCACCTCATTTTTCCGAAGGTACAGCTCCCGCAGCGCGTGGCAGCGGCCAAACGAGCGCAGGCCTGAGATGCGGTTGATGCTGAGGCTCAGCACCTCCACATTTGGGAGGCGCCATAGGACGGTGACGTCAGCAATGTCCTGCCCCCACCTGCGGCGGCAGACATATTTTAGACGTGCCAATAGGTTTGGTGTGATAAATCAACGTCCGTACTGCATTGCATTGTACAAAAGTGACAGGCAGTTTGTATGCAGGGCTTGACGCACAGTCAGCTGGATGTGCATCAGCTGGAGAGCTTCAGGTGTAGGGCGCGTATGTGCTCACAAATTCAGGCTCCTGATCTGCGCCATGTCATCCAGCTTTGTCTTGGCCCGTACCATGGCCTCTGTCAGCACAACCATGGCCGCTGCTAGCGCGGGGGTGCCGCCTCGCAGCACTGGCGGTGTGGTCGACGCTTGGTCAAACCATGGCCGTGCTTTCCAGACAGCTACGATCAGGCCGCAATCCTCCACTGGATATCGATACAATCAAAATCAAAGAGCCAGTCCTGCCAGGGTGCAAGCCTGTTGCAAGTCGTCGGCTGGATTTGCACTCAATGCACGCGCAGCGGCAGCAGCGATGTGCGTGAGGTGCGCAAAGATGTATGATACGTTGTCTCACAGCTGATCTCGTATATAGACATTTTGTTTGCCACGTGACGCCTGTTCATATTATAAATCGGTGGACTCGTTGCATTTTCAGCAGGCGTGCAGCTTCTGCCTTGTGTCGAGGGTGCATCACCACATCGACAAGCTGGAGCGCAGGTCCATAGAGGATCACAAAGAGTTTTGGCAACTTGCGTTTCCAAGACCCGTAGCCCTCGATAGCCGCGGCATTCGTGATCTGGGGCACTCGCGTCGTCCAGTCCCGCTTGCATAGGTGCGGGAGCAGCTGCGAATAATATGAATGATACAATAATGGAAGTAATGGCCATGCGATGATGGGCTCGGGGGTGCAGAGGAGGAGCAGTGCTGAACTGCGGCAGAGCGCTGTGCCTTGCGCACCAGCAACAGACACGGATGCACAAGCGCAGGGGCATGGCCATGCCTGAGTTGAGCAAGCTGACAGCTTATTCCGCGAGGCAGCTTAGCTGCTGTACTGCCGGGTTGCCAGCAGCGGGTGAAGGTCAAATCCGAGGAGCCACCCACAGCCCTGCGCACATCGGGCCCGCGATGCCCCTGCCCCGGCGTTCGCAGAAGGGCCCCCACCCGGGCGCTCACCGCAGAGGCGGCAGCAGCAGCGATGGGGGCCACCGACGACTATGTCGAGGAGAAGGATGCGCCGATCAAGGCGCTGGACGAGACCGACATCGCTTTCCTCAAAAACTATGGCCTTGGCCCCTATGCCGCCCCCATCAAGAAGGTGCGCTCACACCGACCCGCCCCTGCCGGTTCCGCATGCGTACGTGGTGCGTCCATGCCTGGGGGCAATTGCATTGGACCAGGTCGCCAGCAGCGTCGGCCGCGCCCACCCCGCAATACATCTAATGCCCGGCAGGTGCAGCATGCACAAGAGCACCATGGCAGCACCCCGTGCAGCTCGATCATGCAATGTTCCAATTGAAACGGCCTGGACCAACGTCCCCTGCAGGTGGAGGAGGACATCAAGTCTATCATGAAGAAGGTCAACGACGTGTCGGGCATCAAGGAGAGCGACACCGGCCTCGCGCCGCCCAGCCGCTGGGACCTCGTGTCGGACAAGCAGATGATGCAGGAGGAGCAGCCGCTGCAGGTCGCGCGCTGCACCAAGATCATCAACCCCAACACCGACGAGGCAAAGTACGTCATCAACGTAAAGCAGATCGCGAAGTTCGTGGTCGGGCTGGGGGACAAGGTGGCGCCAACGGACATTGAGGAGGGGATGCGGGTGGGCGTCGACCGCAACAAGTACCAGATCCAGATCCCGCTGCCCCCCAAGATCGACCCCAGCGTGACCATGATGACGGTGGAAGAGAAGCCCGACGTCACGTACAGCGACATTGGCGGCAGCAAGGAGCAGATAGAGAAGATGCGCGAGGTGGTGGAGCTGCCGCTGCTGCACCCGGAGAAGTTTGTGCAGCTGGGGATTGACCCGCCCAAGGGCGTGCTGTGCTACGGGCCGCCAGGTGGGGATGTGCGTGTGTCCGGTGTGACATGTGCTGAGGGTGGACCTGGATATGCGCATGCGCGCGCGTGCGGGCAGGTCATGTTTGGGGAACGGGAGTTACGTCAGCTGGAGGCCGCCACGCGGCGCGAAGTGCTAGGCGCGTGCCCAGTCTTTTTATGTTTCGGCAACGGCTTAAGGCTATGCATGTTCCTGCTGCAGCATTCGCGTGCAACCACGTGCAAGCAAGCTGGTAGCGAACGCCAGCAAGCCAAGCTGCAGCCACATGGCACATTGGCCCCAGCCAGTCCCTCAGCCCCTCCGCCACATGCGCGCCCCCTCCCTGCAGGTACGGGCAAGACGCTCCTGGCGCGCGCCGTGGCCAACCGCACCGACGCGTGCTTCATCCGCGTCATCGGCAGCGAGCTGGTTCAGAAGTATGTGGGGGAGGTGAGCCACCTGGCTGGGGCTTGGTGCTGCAGGCGTGGACGATGGCGCCCAGGTTCAGGTTGTGGTTGGCTGTTCAGCGCTTACCTGGATTGGTGTGGCGAATCATCAGGATTTGATGGGAAAGCCCAAGGTGGCTGCAGAATCAACAGCGAATGTTGTTAAATGCGTTGGGGCGCTGCATCATACCAGCAACGTGGCATCACAGCACTCAAAACCTTGTTGCGGGCAGCATCCAGGCCGCACTGTCGTGGGCTTTTTGGACAGCCTTGCACGCTCTTACGGTCTTGCTTTGTATCGACTGTTCCCTTGGCCACTGTTCCCTTGGCCACGGTTCCATTGACCAAAGCGACAACGTGCCCGCTGGCCGCCCTTTGCGCCTCTGTCAAACTCCCGTCTTACCCTCTTACTGGCTTCAAACCCGGCGAACACCCCCAATCCCAGCCAGCCCCAGACCCCAAATCACTAACCCCACCACGCCCCACAACCCGTCAGGGTGCGCGCATGGTGCGCGAGCTGTTCCAGATGGCGCGGTCCAAGAAGGCTTGCATCATCTTCTTCGATGAGGTGCGACGCCGCCCCCCGCTGCTGCCATGTCCAACAGCTGCCGTTCTGGGGGTTGCGGTGCGACCATTGTCCCTGGCTGGGTGGCGCTGCGTGAGGCAGGCCGCCTCTGAGGCCCCCTCGACATGCCCGCGGCCCTGAACACGCCTGATGCAGGTGGATGCCATCGGCGGCGCGCGCCACGACGACGGCGCGGGCGGCGACAACGAGGTGCAGCGGACGATGCTTGAGATCGTGAACCAGCTGGACGGCTTCGACTCGCGCGGCAACATCAAGGTGGGCGCCCCGGGGGTGCTGGTCCGGTCCGCCCCCGGCGGTGCACTCTGCGGTTTCCTTGGGGCTTGGCCCCCCTGGAGTGGTGGTGTCGCAGGTGTAGCGTTTTGTTTCACTGCGGAGGGCTGCCTGGCTTGAAAGGACCTGTGCCGTCAACTCAGCCACGCCCTCCACCACACACACCCGCCAGTCCCACCACTCAACACGAACTTCATTTCGAATCTCGTCCTCTGCTGCCGCCAGGTGCTGATGGCGACCAATCGCCCAGACACGCTGGACCCCGCGCTGCTGCGCCCCGGCCGCCTGGACCGCAAGGTCGAGTTCGGCCTGCCAGACCTGGAGAGCCGCACCCAGATCTTCCAGATCCACACGCGCGCGATGGCGTGCGAGCGGGACGTGCGGTTCGAGCTGCTGGGGCGGCTGTGCCCCAACAGCACGGGCGCGGACATCCGGAGCGTGTGCACCGAGGCGGTGGGTCTCGTGTGGCCTGGTCCGCGGGCTGGGGCGGATTTGTCAGCTGGCAAGTTTTTGCTGTGCACTGTGCTGTGTCGTCTGCAGCACAGTGCATCGGCAGGCGGTCATGGAGTATGCCTCCCCGCCCCTTACCCTGCACTCTTGGCTGCTCAACTGCAACACTCTGGCACGCAACTGAATCGCCAGCATGCACGCGTGGAACCTTTGACGCACCCCCAGGGCATGTTTGCGATCCGGGCGCGCCGCAAGACGGTGACTGAGAAGGACTTCCTTGACGCCGTCAACAAGGTCATCAAGGGCTACCAGAAGTTTAGCGCCACGCCCAAGTACATGGTGTACAATTAGGAGGGCGGTTGCTGGGGGAGGAAGGGCGGCGGCCGTGCGCCGGCCGCAGGCGTCGCCTGCGGGCGGCCTGGCCCTGGGCGCGCGAGGAGTGCGCGTTGGGGGCGCCACGGGTCCTTGCGATGTGACTGCGGGGGCGCGGGCCCCTGCTGGAAAATGCAGGAGTTGCCACGCAATCAGTAAATGCAGCGATTGAAGGTGATTGCTGTGGCCGACCAATTAAGGGAGGGGACAGCAGGCCGAATGGCTGCTGTGGCATCGGTGGCCTTCAGAAACAGAATCACCCTCGTCATAGCAGGCGCCAGATGCATTGCAGCGTCACGTGGACAGGCTGAAAGACACAACAATCCATAGCTCCATGCTTCTGCGTCGCCACGATGGCGCAGGCGGCCTGATCGCCCCCGCCACACGCCCGCCTTTCCTACGCTGTGGATGCGGAGGCTAAGAAAGTGCGCGGCACAGAGCGCACAGTCGGACACATTGTTTGTTGGCCTCTGCATCAACCCAGTAATTCTTTTATATTATCTGAAACATAGGACTTTGTTGTGCTTTTCGCCGCCTCCTTTTCCTGTCAAACCATCACAATGATCGCCAGCCGTGCCTCCAACATGCGCGTGGCCCACAGGGCCCGCAGCTGCAGCATTGTCTGCAAGATGTCTTCGACGGATCGCATCAAAGCAGTTGCAGCGTCCGTCGCCACCACTGCAGGCGCGTAACGGCGGCGGGTGCAGGAAACGTCTGGAGAGCACCACGTCCGCCGCTTTCGGCGCCTTGCTGCTGGGCCCGCCTTCACCCAATCCACGGTCAGGCTGCAGGAGCCCCGCATGAGGCCGTTTCCAATGCATGCGCACGCCAATGGGCCCTCGCATGAGCCGCCTCCGCCGCCACCGCCGCCGCCGCTGCACACCTCGCCCCTCGCAGCGCTCCTGGCGGCACCCGCGCCTTCTCTGGCTAGCGTGACGTTCTTGAACGTGGACAACGGCGCGACCGTGTCCTCGCCAGTGCACCTGGAGCTGGCCGTCAAGGGCTACGACGTTTGGCCTGCTAGTGGGTGCCCGGCCCAACCACTGCGCCTGGCAGCCGACCACATTGCATGCACCCCCATGCGACGGCATGGAGCGGCCTGGGTGCTGCTTGGTTCCAGGCGCATTCATGTGTTGCTGACATGAACGATTTTGTTCTCCCAACCCTGTTGTCCCATGACCGCTGCTCTTACAATGTGACTCATCCCTAGGCGAGGGCGTGGTGCCTGGCACCGGCCACTTCCACGTGATCGTGGACCGCGCCAGCTCCGAGAAACTGGAGGAGGGTGACGTCATCCCCTTTGACGCGACACACCTGCACTACGGGAAGGGGCAGGTGCGCCGCCGTCGCTGCCGCCCCTGCCTTCGCCAGTCGCGGGCGCCGGGCACTGCGCGGGGCGCCCGGACTTGCGTGCGTTCCGCCGCAAGGCAGGCGATGCAACAGCCCTCACCGCATATGGTTTCGATTGCAGGTAGCTGTGTCCAACCACGTGCCTGATGGCGCCGGTTGATGCGGGAGTCTGGCTGCTTTACCGTCGCACCTCGGGGCTGCACTGTAATCGACCTCTGCTCACTGCGCTGGACCACATCCAACACATGCTGCCCCTTTGCAGGTTTCTGTGGATGTCCCCTTGACCCCGGGCAAGCACACACTCACTCTGCAGTTCGCCAACGCGCTGCGTGAGTCACAACCGTCAGCCCTGATTTTAGGGGTTTGTTGCGGCTGACCGAGCATGTGGCCACACTGTGATTCTTGGTTGCTCATTTGCTGCAGCAGGGCGAGCGCCGCGTGTGTCATCACGGCCGCCCTCGCAGGTGTCGCTCGCCATTCAAAAGCAGGCCTGAAACCTGCCTGCATCAAACCCTCCATAATTGCAGATGAGAGCTACGGCGAGGCGGAGCGTGAAGACATCTCCATCACTGTTCAGTGAAATCCAATTTCAACTCAGCGACGCAGCTTTGCGCCTCCAATCCAACACCAATTTGCGACTCAGCACCGCTGTGCCTGACTTGACGCCTGGGCGGATGCCGTATTCGACCACCTGGCACAAAATTTTCAGCGCCGACCTGCGTGTTGGCGCGTGTGCGGAGCAACCTTTGCCATGGGGTGGGTCACCTGTGTCATCTCATCTGGTCAGCGCGACACAGCTGTGCCCCATGATGGCGCCCCCAGGTGCAGCAACACCCTGCAGTGTATTTTGAGCCTCAAGGAACCTGTGATTGCTCTCTGTAACAAAGTATGAGGTCTTATTACCGCAATGCTGTCATTCAACTGGGTGGCCTGGTGAAAGGCCGCCCTCCATGCGCTGCTTGTCCGCTCGAGTCACAGGCAGCCCTGCTGATAGGCTCATTGCAGTGTGTTCTTGTTAGGGATTTTATCGCTCTATTATAGGTGTTTTACACCTTTGCTGAAATGCGCTCCTTCCGCACAGCCCTTCCCGCCCGGTGTGACCAGGCCCACCCAGCAGGGTGAACATGTGTGTGCACTTCACCGCTGGCACCAGCAAAACAGCCACTTCCCAACCCGCTGGCACGCGCTGCCGGGGCCTTTCTGTGAACTACTCGCTTTGATTCTCGTGTTTATTGGTCTCGGGCGACTTCGCACCCGCTGCTAAGCACGGGCCAGGGGGCACAGCTCCACAGCGGGGCGCTTGGGAGCAATGGAGCGCAGGAGCTCTCACTCAAGTGGTATGGACACAAATGAGCTGGTTCGACAGACCCTGGAGCTCGTGAGTGTGATCTACGGACGTTTGGGTGTTTGCACACGGGCTGGCCTAATGCGCGACCACGGTGGCTCGGGCGCAGCGCTTCGAGATGCGATCCGAGCCAGTTATGGAGGTCACCCGCGCTGTGAGCCTGCCTGCACCTGACGGCGTGCTGCACCTGTGCTGCTGCGTGGCCCGGGCACACGGCAGGTGGAGGGAATGGAGCATTTGAAAGAGGACGCCCGCAGGCTCTACAGGTAATCATTGGCAGGGTGCGTGGGTACAGGCAAGGCGCGACATGCAGCCGCTGCACATGGCCACCGCGGCGCACGCTGCAACCGCCATGCGCTGCGAGGCGGCCGCACGCTTATCGGAGCTGCACGTTCACTGCAGGTACATGAAGCGGACAGAGGTGCTGGTGTCAGACCTGCGGGTGAGGTCTTGCGCAACGTGCTGCGCTTTGCTTGCACTAGACCATGATAGCCAATCCCGTTGGCTGCACCATGTGCATCTCTGCCCCTGTCCGCCCTTCATGCCGTCCGCGATGCCTCCCATGCATCGGGCCCCATGCACGCCGCGCACGCTGCCGCCCACTGTATTGCGCCTTGAAACTCCGCCCGCCCCGCGCACTTGCCCAACGCCGGCCAACCCCGCTGTATCTCCTCACCTGTCGCACCTCGGCAGCCGTATGCGTCGACAAGGGACCCGGCGCTCTCTGCGGCGCTGGGCCACGTTGAGGCGGAGCTAAGCGCAGTGAAGTACATGCTGGAGGACTGTGCAGCAAAGGGCAAGGTGGCAGCATTCATGCAGGTGAACAGTTCAGCTTGTGCATCAGTGTGTTGTGTCATGGCCGGGGTGAGGGTTCTGGATGGGTGTTCCCAGTTGTATGTGTGCGGGTGTGGATGTCAGTAGGTAGCAGCGCACGTGCAAAGCTAAAGGAACGAACGTGGCTGTATACAGACGCTCTGTATGAGGGCCCTGCCCTGAAAATGGACAGTTGCGTAGGGCTTTGCAAGCGGTGTTACAGGCCGATCAGGTGGACTGCTGAGCAGCCATTGGAGCAGGGCGGAAGCAGCATGCAGCCACGCGGCGCAGCGAGCATGCGCACGCGTTGAGAAACACGTCCGCCATGGGCCTCCTGGTGTGTGTTCCAGCCACACCTGCACCACAAACCTACCAGCGTTGCGGACAAAGCAGCCGTCATCACCCAACAATCGGTCCACGCACACAGCCTTCGCAACGCACCGCACCCTCTGTGCGCCCCGCGCAGCAGCCAGGTCTGCCTCAAACAACCGCACCTGTGCTACTCAACCCCTGCAGGCAGACCATATGCTGGCCGGCTTCTCAGCTGCAGTGGCGCGCATCGACATGGCCCTCGGGGAGCTGCCGCCCAAGGCGCTGTCGCACCTGCCCGACACCGCCGACGACGTGATGGGCCTCCGCGCCATCCTGCAGCGCACCACTTTTGCGCTGCCAGAGGCGCACCTGCAGCTGCTGGCCAGCTTCAGGGCGGCGTGCGATGGGGTGAAGGCGTACGCGGCAGACTTGGAGGAGAAGTGCAAGGATATCCTGCAGGCGGTGGGTGGGGGTTTTGGGGTTGTGTGATGCCAGGGTCCTTTATCAAGGCCTGGAGTCATTGGCGGGGTACGTTGCTGGGGTGCAGGCCAGCGCAAGTGGCAGGGTCCTGCATTGCGGGGCGTGGCGCCGCTACTGCATGCAGGGGCCGGAAGTGCCGGGTGCAGCCACCTCTGCGTGGCGAAGCCTTCCGCAGAGTTGCGCCCTTGAGCCTCGCCCCAAGTGAGGCTCGTGGTGGCCATGGATTAAAATTGTGACAAGATGCCATGGCCATGGCAAACATGATTGCTGTTCCAGGTCAACGGCGAGCGCGCGCTTAACAAATCGGAGTACGCCGCCGCCGTCGGCGACCTCCACCGCGAGATCCGCACCCAGCGCGCCTACGCCATCGCCGCCGTCGTCGACTCAGCCAACGCCTCCGCGGCCTTCGCTGCCGCCGCCGCCGCGGAGGGCGCCGCGGGCGACCCCGCCGCCGTCGCTGCCGCTGCGGCGGCGATGGCGGCGGCGCGGGACCCGAACGAGGCGTATGGGGACCACGCTGAGCTGTCGGCCTATTACCTAAGGGTGCTTCTTGACGTCATCAGGGTGGCGCATGACGTGGAGGATGAGGCGGTGCCCCTGGAGTACTTGTGCCCCCTCTCTACCCTCATCATGCACGTGAGGACCAATGTGCACGCACGCGTTCGTATCTATGTGCAGACCTGTGCGCGTATGCATGTGTTTTGTTTGTGTTGGGGGAGAGCTGGTGTGGGGTGCTTGCACACCCGGCAAGGCGGCCATGCGTTGGAAGCATGTGCGAGGGTCTCAAACAGATCCAGCGGGCCCACACGGGATCTGGATCGGCCATGCCGCAACGGATTGGGGCGCGACAGCTTGTCTGTGCACGGGCCCAAACCGACAACTCCTGCCCCTCACCGCCGCCCACCAACCCGTTCCTCCCATCCCTGTCCCCTGGCCGCAGGACCCGGTGGTGCTGCTGGAGAGCGGCCACAGCTTCGAGCGGCAGGCGCTGCTGGACTGGTGGGCCAACGGCCACCGCATGTGCCCCAAGACGGGTGGGTGCGTGTGTGCACCGCCTGGGTGCACCAGCGCGCTGGTGGCGGGTGCCATGGCAAGGCAGACTGCGCGCGGGGAGATCAAGCATTGGGGCCAGCCATTTGTCTGGGGCCACAGGAACGCACGGCGCCAACCACTGGTCACCGGCGGACGGGGCGCACGGAGCTCGATGAAGCTGGTTGTTCCTGAATTGTGACGGGCCACCTCATGTTGACTGCGTGCGCCCCTCCCCTTGTATTGGCATCCCCCCCTTACTCGTGGTGTCTCAGGCATCCCTCTGAAGGCCGGGAAGCTGATGATCGCACCCAACGTGCAGCTCAAGGAGGCCATACACCGGTGGGCGAGGCCAGGGGGCTCAGCTTGGCGGGACCAATCGCGCGGGGTCTTTCTATGCAGCAGCAGCCCAAGGAATAAGGGGCTTCGGGGTTGCACGCGGTGTGCGAGGCGCTTCTGCGGCAACGCATCTGCAGCCACGCAAGCCCCGTCGCGCTGCACACTGGAAGGCCATTGCGATGCGAACAGCAGCGATTGGTGGCTGTGGATGAGTGGCTGGTTGAAGATACCTGTTGATGTGGCTTTATTGCCATGGCCCAACATTTTACCCCGGAATCCATCTCGAATGTGTGCTAGTCCCACAACACAACATCTCACTGAGACGTTCGTTGTCGGGCGCCGTAGTCAGGCAACCTCCCAAATCGGACCGCCGCAGCTCCCCTCGGCCCACGTGCGACCCCCCCCCCCCC
>NW_014012481.1:0-1711 GCF_000611645.1 Monoraphidium neglectum
AGCTAGGGCTGCGCGAACCGGTCGGCGTCGCGCTTCCAAGGCCGGCTTCCAACACCCCAGGGGCCGCCAGGTCGATGCCCCGCGGCCGCGAACTGACCGCCCTGCCGCACGCCAGGGCGCCGCTGGGGCGCGAAGAGCGCCGCGGGGCGGCGTGCCGCTCACCCTTCCAGGCTGCAGTAGCAGCCATCCACATGGCAGATGCCCCTGACGCCACCCTTGGGGCCGGGCGCGCCGCCACTGGCGACCCGTGAGCGGGCCTGCGGGGCCGGCGTGGCGCGGGCGAGGGGGCGGAGGTTTCAACCGAGCCAGGCGTCAGATCTGAGTCAGCGCGCACGCATGGGTCTGGAGCCAGGGGCACGCATGTATCAGGGCGCCTAGCGTCACGGGGCTGCGCCTGCAGAGGCTGGAGGGGACACGAAGGGGCGCGGCCGCTCACGTTTAAAGCAGACTGAGGAGCGCCCGCCTCGCCACCTGCGTCCTGGGACGCCAGGCTCGCGCCGCCGCTGCCGCCATCGGCCCCGCGGCCCCCTCCGTTGCCGCCGCCGCCGCAGCCGCCGCCATCGCCCCCGCCGTCGCTGCCGCCGCTGGCGCCGTCGCCGCTCCGCGGCGTCCTCACCCCAGCCGCCCCCGCGCCATGGTTGCCCGCTTGCCAGGAGCCCCAACCAGGGCGCTCGCCCGCGCGGCTGCTGGACCGGGGGTCCGAGGCGGCCTGCAGCTGCGGCGGCCGCTGCGGCGGCAGCTGTGGGGGCGGCGGCTGCGACTGATTACCCGGTGGACGGAGTGCCAGGGCAGCGGTCAATTGCTGCAGCACAGCGGGTGGGACGCCTGCGAACGCGCCGCCGCCCGCGTGCGCCGCGGCCGATACAAATGCCGCCAGCTGGGTGGGGTCAGGCGCTGCCGCCCTGCCGCTGCCGCTGCTGGCGCTGCCGCCACCACCGCCGCCGTCGCGGCGGGCGCCGTCGCTCTGCGGCGTCCAAACGTCTGCCGCAGCGGCGCCGTCGCCGGCCGCGTGCCGGGAGCCCCAGCCCGGGCGCTCGCCCGCGCGGCTGCTGGACCGGGGGTCTGATGCAGCCTGCTGCTGCTGCGGCGGCCGCTGCGACTGATCCACCGGAGGACGGAGTGCTAGGGCAGCAGTCAGGTGCTGCAGCACAGCAGGTGGGACGCTTGCGAACGCGCCGCCGCCCGCGGGCGACGCGGCCGACGCGAGCGCCGCCAGCTGGGCGGGGTCAGGCGCTGCCGCGGTGCCGCTGCCGCTGCTGCTGCCGCCGCCGCCGCCATCACTCCGCGGCGTCCAAGCGCCGGCCGCTGCGGCGCCGTCGCCCGCAGCGCTCCCGCGGCCCCAGCCGGAGTGCTCGCCCTCGTGGCTGCCTGAGCGCGGGTCCGACGCGGCCTGCTGCTGCTGCGGCGGCCGCCGCAGCGGCAGCTGCTGCGGCGGCTTCGGCGACGGCGGCTGCGGCTGCGGCGGCTTCGGCGACGGCGGCTGCGGCTGCGACTGATCCACCGGAGGACGGAGTGCTAGGGCAGCAGTCAGTTGTTGCAGCACAGCAGGTGCGACGCTTGCAAACGCGCCGCCGCCCGCGGACGCCGCGGCCGACGCGAGCGCCGCCACCTGGGCGGGGTCTAGCGAAGCCTCACCGCCGCCCATGCACTGCAGCAGCGCCGCGGTGAGCGCCTGGAGCTGCGGCGGCAGCCCCGGCAGGCGGCCCGCGGC
>NW_014012481.1:2534-15768 GCF_000611645.1 Monoraphidium neglectum
CCCCCCAGCAAACTTTTCCAGCTGCCGCGCAGCCGCCCCTTCTGCGCCGCCCACGCCGGTGGCGCCGCTGCCGGCGCCGGGGCCCCGGCCCTTTGCTGCCAGGCCGGTCACTTCTACGAGGTCATCCAGGCTCAAATCTGGCCCCGCCACTAAAGGAAGCAGCTCCTCCAGGTGCGCCACGTGCGCCACGTCGGCGGTGACCCAGCGCCACGCGGCGGCGAGCAGGCGCCGCCCGCCGCGCGGCCCCGCGGCGCGCGCCGCGCGGAGCACGCGCGCGGCGACGGGGGCGGGGGCGAAGAGGAAGGCGGGGCCCGCGGCCACCTCATCAAAGCTGGAAACGGCGCCGGGTGGGGCAGGGAAGGGGCGCAGGGAGGAGACAGATCGGCTACTGGTGGCGATCCGCCTGCTGCTGCGCCCGACCCGCGGGGCTGCCCATCCCCGCTGCCCCCTGGTCACCGCGCCGACGTCGCCCGTGCCCCCCGCGTCACCCGAGCGTCACTCACTCGCGCAGTATGGCCGCCACGCACTCATCCGCCAGGTCGTCCAGCTCGTACCGCAGCGCCTCCCCCAGCAGCGCCGCCGCGGTGCCGGGCCCCAGCGCGCGCCGCAGGTAGCCGCGCGCGGCGTCGGCGAGCGCCCCGACGCGCAGCCGCGCGGCGGCGTCGAGGACGGGCGCCGCGTTGGCTGGCGTCAGCATGAGCCGGCCGTCGTACAAGTAGCGGATCACGGACTCGAGCGCGTCAGGGTCGACGCCGGTGATTGGGAGCTCGTCGCCGGCGGCGGCGGCGACGGCGGAGAGCGCGGCCGCGAGTGGTTGGCTGCAGGCCTGGGGGCATGGATTGGGGGCGGGGACCGCGGGGCCTTGTGGGGGATGCCAGGTAATAACGGAAGGAGCTAGCCCCGCTGCGGCGTGCGGCGCGCGTGGTGGGCGCGAGGCGATGGGGCGCGCGGGAGGCAATAGGGTGCGCGGGATTATGGGGTGGGGCGCGTTCTCACCGCGAGAAGCACGCGGTGGCATTTCATGCGGCGTCCGCCGGGCGCGACCAGCACTACATCGCTGAACAGCTCCTGGTTAAAGAAGCGGGCGGTGCCGCGCTGCAGCGCGCTGTGCTCAAAGACGAAGGCCTGAGACCGAGCCGGCGGGGTTTGGCGGCGTTGCGGCGTGAACACCGGCACGGCACCGAGACCCCAATGGAACACCCTTGTGAGTTGATAAGACGCAGTGCGTGATCCATTAGGCTCAGGACGTTGTTCTCGTGCAGAGCGGCCCCCGGGCCAGGTAACTCGTGCAGGAGGGAAGGATGCCGCTGTCCACCTGCTCGCGCGGTCCCGCCCCTCAAAGGCCTGTCGCCATCGGCTTACCTTCAAGGTTTCCATCTCTGTATGTTGAGCCGGCAGACTCAGTGTAGGACCGGCCCAAACACGCTGCAGGCTGGACAGTCAGGACCCGAGCCCTCCAGCAGTGCTCGCTGGCGGGCGTCAGCCTGATCTATGATGTATACGACGTGCCATGCGTCCGAACTACCCACGGCCAGGCACCCTGCACCAGGCAGAATCTGGTTGGTCCGCGGGCCGACGTCGCTGCTTATAGTATTGATGAAACCTGCCCCAAACTATTGCCCCTTTGAATCAAGCAGTGAGCGCGAACGAACGTCTCGTAGGAGGGGCATGCAACGTAGGAGGGGCATATACCGCATTTCACCCCCCATCGCACTCCAAATGACGTGCATGCCCCTGCGCGTTTGGCCCGCCGCGCTTACATGGCGGCAACGCGGGTGCTGGTGGAGCATGGCAATGCCATTAATAAACTAATGAACATGTTTAAGCACATGATGTTAGCGTGGTCCGAGCTCCAGAGTAAGCCTGTGACACAACGGCTAAGAATGCTGTACATCGATGAGTTGGCGGGCTTCAGGCCTGCCAGTGCTTGCATGGCCCGTTTTCTTGCGTTGTGGTAACTGGGGAGCGGGTGAGCAGCATGCAGCATATGAATGGCGGTGTGCAGGCCGGGCAGATTTGCCAGCGGGGGTTGCGACGAGGGCGAGCAAGGTCGACTTGAGCTTGCTGGCGAAATTGGAGATGCTGAGCTAATAAAATCAACCTGATGTGCCTGTAAAAGGGCTTCCTACTGACCCTCTAGTGACCTTTCTACGCCCGCAACCGCGGGAATAAACCGGCGATTGCGGCTGCGAGCGCCCGCAGCCGCGGCCGGCGGCCCCAGCTGTCGCTCCCGCAGTGCTTGTCGCCGCCTCCCGCGTTTTTGAGCCTGCGCTTGTGCCGACGACCGTCCTGCTGCTGCTTATCCGGCTGCTGCTGCTGCTGCTGGTGGTGGTCGTTCCACCAGGGGAGTTGTCTTAGGCACCGCTTGATGCCGTCGTCAACTAGCGGTTGATAACCGCCCTTCCCAATTGCGTTGTACACGTCATCCCTGCGGTGTGTGTTGCGGGCAGAGAGAGGAAGTTTGTGGGTGTCCGTGTGGGTGAGTGTATGTGTGTGCGAGAGAGAAAGAGAGAGAGAGAGAGCGTGTGTGTGTGTGTGTGTGTGTGTGTGTGTGTGTGTGTGTGTGTGTGTGTGTGTGTGTGTTGTGTTTGCGTGTGTCAGACATACTCGACTTCTAGTTGCATGTGACTGCTTGCGCAAAGGCCAGGGCGCCAAGTCCATGCAGCGAACGGCTCACGAAGGCTCTCATACGCCAGACCTAAAAGCAAGAAGGCAGGGAGGCGGTGGCCGCTGGAGCTGCTGGCCAACCGCTGGCCTGTGCACGACCAAGCAAGCACACATCACCCGCGCGGCGGCCGTGCACACACGCCGACCTTCGCCTGCTTTCGGGGCGAGCGGAGCTGCCTCCCTTCCGTGCGGCTGCCCGCACCTGAACCTGTGCGTGAGACCCGCGAGATTGTTGTTGGGCCTATCCTTGGTTACTCGGTGCGCCTTCACATCTGCCTCATACGTCTTTTTCTGGGCTTGGTACATCTTGTCGGCCTCGCTGGGGGTGTGAGGAGTGTGGGTGGGTCCGCGACGGGTGCATTGAATGCGGCATGGGAGGGAGGGTTCGCAGGTGGGGGCCCAGCCGGGCGGCGGAGGGGGTCAAGGATGCGCAAGGTTGCAATGCAAGGCAGCTGTTTGCATAATGCAGGGTGCAGGTGCACAGGGCATGCTGTATAAGCATGAGAGGGTTGATGGATGACGCAGCGAAGGAGTGCAGCAACAGACAGTGGAAAGGGTTCTGCCCATGTGAAGCGGGTTGGAGGTCGGTTTGCTATGCAACCTGCTTGCAACACGACACAGCCATCAGCCGTCACCAGACGCCCTGTTCTGCAGAGAGTTGTGCCGCATCCCAGCGGGAGCCTCGCGGCTCTGTCGCGTCCTATACACATGCAGGGCCTTGCAGCCATCGTGCAGGCGTGTGTGTGGCGACAGCTGGGCGCCCCACCTGCGCCCGTGTTGGCGGTGGACCAAAAAGCCGGCCGGGTGGGCCATGAATGTGTACCTGGGTTGAGGGTTGCGTGCAGGGGGCAGGGTCGAGCGGGCCAGCGAAGGTCAAAGGGAAGACTGGGATGGCTGGAGCCAGGGCAAAACAATCGACTGAATCCAAGGACACAGCCTCCATGCCAAAGTGGCGATCATAGCGGATGGACGAGCCCATGCAATCCTCGGTGATGGAATGCCTGCCAGGTGCCTCGTTTTCGCACACGCCGCAACCCCGCACACACCTGCGCCAGCGCCCCCTCCGCTCCGCCAAGGCCAGGCCCGCAAAGCGCCAACAGAAAGGCACCAGAGTACACCTTTCCCTCCCCCCCGCTGCCCCCCCTCCCGGACGATGCGCACGCCCTCACTTCTGCGCAAGGATGTTGGCGACATGCGTGACCTTGTTCCAGCCGTACCCCCGGAAAGACTGGTCGTAGAAGGGGTTGAGGCGCCGGTCGATGATGAACCAGGGCTCGTAGCCGTCGTGCCACTCTATCGGGTAAGGCGTGTCGCTGGTGTACCACCTCTTGTAGTCCGTAGAGTTGTGCCCCTGGTGAGGTCGAGAGGGGGGCGCCGACATGTGGTTGGGATTGGCTGAGATTGTGTGCGGTTGCACGTGCACGCGCGTGCATGTGTGTGAGTGTATGTAGTGTGTGAGTTTGTGTGTGTGGGTGGTTGCGAAAAGAAGGGCGCATGTGTGTGTGCACTCTAGAAGGCCGGCATACTGTGCTGCGGCAAAGTCCAGCCATATTGGCCGACCAGTGAGACAGCATCCCCAGCCCAAGCCTCCTGACAGTGATGCCTCGCCTTGGGTTTAGAGCGGTGCAGCGGGGATGACATCACGCTTCCAAACCGCCCACATGCCCCAAAACCTGAGCACCAGGCCTCATTGTCAGCACACAGGCGCCGGGCCCGTTCCTCCCCACTCGATCCACACACAAACGCGCCGCTCTCTGCGGCTCCGCTCCACCCAGCGTACGCCGCCCACCTGCCAGAACAGGAACACCGCAAACTGGTACACCAGCCGCTTCTGCACGAGCCCGACCAGCTCAGCCTTGGGCATGCCCGACGCGGCGTCCGCCAGGTGGTGCGCCTTGGTCTGGTTCCGCTGGGGGGCGGTCTCAAAGGCGGGCAGCACGAACACCTGCTTGCTCTGGGTGCCCTGGCGCAGCAGCTCGTAGCTGGGAGGGGTTGGGGCGGTCAGCAGCAGGGCGGGGCGTGAGCAGGCGTGGGTTAAGAGAGCCTGCGGGACAGGTGGGGCGAGAGGGGTGCAGGCGGGGCGGCCGCGGCGGGCGACCAGGAGGAGAGCCGTTGACCTCTCTCAGCGCGCCGCCTCCCTCCGTCCTTCGCCCACCTAGCTCCAGTGCTTGCCACTTGCAAACCCCTCCCATCCCATCCCTTTCTTCCAAATGCCTCAACTGCCTTATGTGCCCTCGGACACCCTAGCCGCAAGTACGTGGCGCTTCCCTACCCCCACCCTCTGCCGTGACGCAAGATCTCACTTGTTCTTGTCTTGCACCCACTCAAACAGGCTGTTACTGACCAGCAGATCGACGTCCACCATGGACACCAGCTCGGTGCGCGACTGGGGGGCGCGCAAGTTGTGTGTGTGTGTGTGTGTGTGTGTGTGTGTGTGTGCGTGCGTGCGTGCAAGCACGTGTGCACACACATGCACGTGGGTGCTGGCGTTGAGGTCTGAGTGACGAACGCTCTGTATGTGTATGTGTGTTCGGCAACATCAAGGGCAATTGCTCCTACGCCGCAGGGCCGGCCCAACCTAGGCCAGCCCCATGCACGCAGCGACACCGAGCCGTTGCCCGCCGCTGGCCCGTGCGGCTGCCCGTCAACTGTCACCCCCGCCCCTGACATGCCCTCCGCCCCAGGGCCCACCTGCAGCAGCGCCATGTTCCTGAGCGTATTGATGGGGAACATGAACTGCATGACCTCATCCAGCACAACCTCGTACACCAGCAGTATGTCCAGCTGGCATACCTTAGCCATCCCCTCCATCCTTCGATAGTCACGCACACGGTGACACGTGGGGCGAGGTGACGAGGCGAGCCATGTGCGCAGGGGGCGGAGGCAGGGGCAGACGGTGACGGTTGGTGCGCTCGTTTGCGGCCCGGCTGCTGCGCTCTGTGCAGTGGCCCCACCGCGCCTACTGTCCCACCGCAGCGTACACTTGTGGGCTGGCGTGCAAGCTCCCACGACTGTACACTACACCCACCCACCCACCCACCCACTCACTCGCCCACCCACACTCTCAGACACCATTGCACGCATGGTCACAAACCCCCCTCAACCTCACTTTGCGTGCAGCTTCTCCACCTTCTCTGCTGCATCCCGCAGCTTCTCCTGCTCCTTTTCGGGCGCCGCCTCCCCCTTCTTGTCCACCCGCAGTGCCACATACACCGACGCGCTGATCGGGCCACGCCAGCGGCGGCACTGCGACTCCAGTTGGTTGAGCCGCGCAGGGTTGAGGCCCGAAACGACCGTCACGGGTGCAGCCGCCCGGTGGGCCGACCACCAGCCCTTGTGTATCTTCAGCCTGGGGTGGCGCGGCAGCCAGCATGGTGCAAGTGGACGGTTTCAATTGGGGTCCCTGCCTGCAAACAGTCCACGGTTAGGCCGCGGAGATGTGCAGACAGCCCAGCCCAAGCACAGGCCGCCGCCTGGCATGCACACACCTGACAGGTTTCTTGTATGCAAAGTCCTTGTAAGTGGTATGTTGGTCATCAACGCCGTCATTGATGCAGGATGTCAGTTCTCGCAGCAGCGGCTGCACGCCGGACTCGAGCGCCGCCGCAGGTCGTGCGAGCAGCACGATCTGGCAGGCAGCCAACACCATTGAGGCGGCAATTAAACATCGCCGCCCCAGCCCCATGGCCTTGCAGGACCCAGGCCAGTTCGCTGAAGACAGCGGCACTCAGCCTGGGGAGGTTGACCCGCGGCGCCCACCCGCTCCAATAGATATAATTATCAAGATAATTCTATGGTACAGTCATCCTCCAAACGTAGAGAAGAGGCATACAGAACTGTCCGATCTGGCTGTGCTCGAGTTGGTTCAACCGTGCAACACTTGGGTGAACCAGGCATTCAAAGACGCGACTTGATAGGTGACACGACTTTCACCCGAACACGTCAGCGTCATTGCGGCATCGGGGAAGTGGGTGCTGACACACGAGCTGACACGCGCACTCACCCGTCGGCCTGGTGGCATGCAACTGCATGGGCCCTCCAAAACTGGTTGGTCTTATCAAACTTAGGATGGCAGAGACGAGAACATGCATGAATGCTGTCCGAATGACACACGCACTGCTGAGAGGATGCGCCGTGGCAACACTGCCTGTGCAACGTTTGCGCCACAGCAACCGCTCTGTTCCAACCGCTGGCAGGCAGTGCGCCAGCGAGCTGCCTTGAAGCACTAACCCTCATGCAAAGAAGCTCGCAACTGGGCGGGTTATAGGAGGCCTATGTTCCACGATAGATCAGGGTTCAGTCGGCTGCCTCACGATTAGGAGCAGCACTTTGTGGTGCATGAGCGTCAACCTGCTGGTGCTTGTGTGAGGTGCAAGGCGGCCAGTCGCACTGCGGCGCTTGGCAGCTTCCCAAGCAGCAGCAAACCGGCTAGGGGGTTCCTGAGTAGCACCTCCAGTATAACACTTCCCTGACTTTCCATCTGTGATTTGTCAGTTCGTGATGCAGGGCTTCGCACTACTGGCACCTTGAGTGACAGCCACAGCGCGGCATTCAATGCCAGTTCCCGGGGAGCACGGCACGTTGCCGGCTGATTTTACACATGAATGCAGGGGCGATTGACATTCATGTATCTCCGGCATCATTCCAGAAATTGCCATCATTCGTGCTCATGGCGTGGCTTCCAAGTACCGACCGTACTCATCACAGCTGAATGCACACTGCTGCGGCCTGTTGCATGGATGGCTGCGACTTGCGCCGCCACGAGCGGGCAACAGTCGCAGCTGCAGACGGCGCACATGAAGTGTGATTAAACCCAAGAGGGTTAAGCAAGAGACATGGAGACCACCGGCACCAGCACATCTGAACTCGCTTTGCACCCCGCTGGGGTGGTGCGCAAAAGGACAGAGCCATGAACTCCACGGCATTGCGCCTGTCTCCCTTTGTTCCCCACCATTGCAGCCTGGATGAGCAGCTTGCTTGCTGCTTTAGCTTGTGACTGAGATGGATTGGGCTTAAGGCGTTGATGTGCACATGGGCCGAAGCAGACGCGGCCACAGTCACTGTACTTGTGTACTGCTGTTCGCTTAGTCGCCACAGCAGCATGGGTGGTAAGGGAGGTTTGCGTCGTCGCAAATGCATCTCTGTTGGGGACTCTGAATTCCAAAGGTGTCAGTGGTGCAGAGCTGCCTGCAGAAAGGGACAAGCGACGCATCTCAAACGGCACTTTCCAGGCCTCACTGCTGGGCAGCGGCGGAAGCGGGGATCGCATGGTTGCAATCACACAGCTTCCGAGGGCTCCAAAAAAGAATGATGTATCGCCAAAATCTCTAGAAAGCTCGACACAACCTTAAAAGGGGCCCAGACGCGGGAGCTGGTCCGAAATAACTTTTGCACACCGCCCCCTTGGATCCCCATGCCCCGCGACAAAACTCCAGCGCGCACGCAACTCTCCCTCTTTCAACCATTCAAGGAGTCGCAGTGCCCACTGCCGACGCCAAGATGGTGAGCCAGGAGGGACTCCTCGGCCCGGGCGGCGCTGTGAAGGACTAGGCTGCAGGTCGGGGCCGCAGCAGGCGCTGACACCCTCGTAACTTGTTTTTCAGGTGCTCCACAGCGATATCGATCTGCTCAACCCGCCAGCGGAGCTGGAGAAGCAGAAGCACAAGCTCAAGCGCTTGGTGCAGTCTCCCAACTCCTTCTTTATGGTGAGAATGCTTATCAGGTCGCATCGATTGTCCTCTGTGTTTTGCTAGCACCCTTCGGCCCGTGGCTGGCTGCCTTTGCTCCGCGCCTGCTGCTCACGAACGGTGCTGTCGCCTCGGTACCCTCCCTGCAGGACGTCAAGTGCCAGGGGTGCTTCAACATGTGAGTTGAATGGACCGCTTGCAGGCCGCGCACGCTGCGAGCATCGCCGATCGGCACCCACTGACAGCGCCGCCACCGTCGCTGCGCTTCCACTCTTCCGCAGCACCACGGTGTTCTCGCACTCTCAGACGGTTGTTCTTTGCGGCAGCTGCTCCACGGTCCTGTGCACGCCTACCGGTGGTCGCGCTCGCCTGACCGAGGGTGAGTGGAGTGGTTGGATGGTGAGGCTGATTAGGACCGCCAGTCAGCAGGGCAGCACACAGTTGCGCTGGTGTTCAATCCAGCACCGCTGCAGCTGCAGTGCGGGTGGTAGGGCAAAGTGCACCTGTCAGCGCGGGTAGTGAACAGTCTCAGTGATGGATTGGGGAGGCTACAAGCCCCTGCTGCACGTAGGGTCGCCTTGGTGAGGGGTGTGGGCCGCTTGGTGCGGCGCCTGCCTTTGCTTGGTTTGAGTGACGACTGCAGCAGCATGCATGCTGTTCGGTGGGTGAGGCCGTGTATGTGGGGTGGTTTTATTTTATCACCATTGATGTTCACTTGCCCCACAGGCTGCTCTTTCCGGCGGAAGGGCGACTGAGCTCGGGACACATGAGGACTGGAGGCTGCAGCAGGGACATGCCACGGCTCTAGGGCAGGGCCAGCGGGCTGCAACCTGCCCCAGCAGTGGCTCCATGTGAGCCCCAACCGGCTGCTCATCAGCGTTTCTTTCGTTGAAGGCGCAGTGGGCGCAGCAGCAGAATGTTTACCCCTTTCCAATTGACCAGGCTTTTTGACCCGGCGCAACTGGCAGTTGTTTGATGCATCATTCAACTGTCAACACAACTCCAAGGGGTGTAACGTTTTGCTGAGAAGTACTGCCATTGAGGCCGGGCACGTGGCATATGTGAAGCAGACATACTGATAGGCCACAATTCTGTACATGCACCGCCACACAATACATTCCATGAGTCTAGGGTGTTGCGCTACAATATTCAGCCGAAGAATGTGGCCCGTGGCTGTGTTGTCCAAAACACGTGTCGCACCTTGTGGTTGCAAAGTTGAACACAGAAAGACGTGAACTCATAGGACACATACAAAGGGTGAGCTAAGCTCAAGTTGGGGTCGTCGAGGAGTTGTCAGCATCTGGGCACGCTGCGGCTGCTGCCAACAGCATCTCTTCCAGACCGCCAACTTGCTCCTCGTCCCGCTCTACGTGGCCCTCACTTTCCTGTTCATTTCCCCCCTCCTGCAGCTCACGCAGCTGCTCCTGTTCCTGCAGCTTGTCCTGCTGCTGGGGCCTGCTGCCGTGTCCAGGCGATGACGCGCTCTTGGGGACTCTATGCTTTCCAGATTTGCCAGCGTGATGGTTCTTCCAGAGGCCGCCATAACTAATGGTGGTAGGCGTCGTGATAGTCAGCAAATGCAAGTGGGCAGAGCGTTTGTGAGCAGCCGTCCCTTCCAGTTGGCCTGTGCGTGGGCGATGTTCCTGTGCTTTTGTCGGGACAAGCCCAGCTATGCGAGGGTGCATCATGCCAGGCAGCAAGGGCGGCGAACCTGGGGTGAACCCTCAAAGGGCCGTCGGCGTGCGCAGAGTCCGAGGCAGCAATCTCACCGGTAGTGGGGTGTGGAGGGCGTGCCGTCGACCTTCCCGCCACTAGCCTGAGCCCAGCACTTGCCGCAGGCCATGTGCCACCTGCTGCTTGCGTCGACTTGGCACCGTACCAGCAGGTCTGAGGGACGATGGCAGATTGTACACGGCTTCCTGCCGAGGGAGGGGTCTGCAAGGCCTGCGCGCTGCAGGCGCCGCTGCTCCTTAACGGCTTTCTTGTTGGCCTTGCGGTCGGCTTTCCTATCCCCTGCGTCACTGGCACCAGCCTCGGCCTGGGGAGTGCGGGGGCAGCTGAGGATTGATGTGCGGCGGTGTGTGGCGATTGTAAAGCTTCCATCTTCCCGCTCGCAGCATGCGCCGAGGCCATCGATGGGTGGTGCTCTGGTGCAGTGCTTTGGTGCAAAGGAGCAGCACGTTGTGGCTCAACTCATCACGCACTGCACCCACCTCGGACGCCATCCGGGCGCTGCCTGCTACGCTTGAATTGAACGCTATTCGATGCCTCTTGTAGACATAGGATAGCGGCCAGCGAGCGGGCAGTCTTGAGAAGTCACTAACAAGCGCCACTCTGAGGTGCGAGATCATTTGCAACAAATAAGTTGATTGATAACGTACTCCAAAGAATTGCGTAAGACGACATTCTGAAGAGTAGAATGAATTGAGTGACTGGTGCCGGTACAGTATGCAGGTGGTCTGAGCGGCATCAAATTCGATACGAACCTCGATCCCCGCCTTCTCAACCACACCTCCACCAGCACATTCGTATCTGTGAGTAACCTGGTCTTCAAACAAACCCACTGCCTACTCTGTGTGTTTCGTCCAAGCGAGAGTGGTGGCGTGCCCACATGCCGCACAGCGCCGAGTCACGTGCTGTGAGCAGCGGCGGCAGCGGCAGCGGCAGTGGCAGCAACTGGTTGCTTGTCACAGCAGGTATCGCGATTGGCGGCGCGGCTGCGGCTGGAGCAGCGTTTGCACTGGCTAGTCACTACCTGGAACGCGAACGTGCCGCAGCGTCAGCAGCCGCTGGCACAAGGGAGCACGGGCACGTGGGTCAGCTGCAGGGCAGGTGGGCAGCATGGGCATATCATCATTACGAAGGCATCCCCGCTGTGTATCTGGACCGGAGGCGCAACGCCTTGTCAAGCAGCTGCCTGGCTTGCAAGTGGCCGGCCACCTCTGCAATGTGTGCTTTTGGCGCACAGGGCGCGATCACAAAGCCGCATGCCAGGAAGCCAGATGCCCGACCACCAGTGTTACGCCTTGCCATCCCTCCGCCCGCCGCAGGCCGGACGCGACGGGCGCCCCGTCGCAGCAGCAGCAGCAGCAGCGGGCAGCCAACGCGGAGCGCCGCGCCGGCGGCCACAGGCTGCAGGTAAGGCGAGAGTCGAGACTTTTGCACTCAGCAGGGGTTCAGCACACATGAAGGTGACTCGCACATCCTACGCCTGCTGCGGCAGGCGGCCTCGCCAGCACCCTGAGCTGCCACACCTGGGCGCCCCCGGCGTGCTCGACCTCAACCCTTCAACAACCCCTCTCGACATTTGCAGCCGGCCCAGCTGTCCTCTCAGCACCCCGCCAACGGCGCGGGGCAGCAGCAGGTGGGCGAGGGCGCCGCCCCCTCATCTGTCAGCCTGGCCCACCCCCCATATCCCCTATCGCCAAGGCAAAAAGCGCCATGATCTGTTTCCAACACATCAAAAGCGATGCTCTCGAGCCTCACGCCGCCTCAAGTGCCAACAACCGTCCCCTCCCCCTCTCCGCCCCTTGCGACCTCACCGTGGTCACATCTGAATGCACCCGGCTGCGCCGCAACACCATTTGTCGACGCCCGAAGGCGCTGCGGCATCAGCAGCAACAGCGTGGCCCGGGTTCCCCGAGAGTGGAGTGGCTGGCACGGGTGAGTGCTCCTCAATTCCCAAACAATCTAAGGCGGCCAGGCGCAGCATCCCTGGCTGCCCAGGCTTCATTGGCATGCACTGCCATTCTTGCGCTGCACCGGCAGCGCGCCGCGAAACGTCTGCCGGAGCCGTCTCAAACATTCCTCCCTCTCCCTTGTCGAGTGTGCCGGGCAAATCAATCTGGAAGCTGCCCAGAACCCCAGGGTGCAGAAACTAGTTGTGTTAAGTCAACACAAGCGTCAGTCGGGTCATGAGCAGATTGACACACATCTGCTGCACCATGCAGGACTCATTTGGGCCATGTTCCTATGTGCACACACTTCAAAACCCCAGCCCCGCCAAGGCTCAAGGCATGAGTCACCATGGAGATGCGAGCTGCTCAACCCTTTGTCGCAAAATTACCCTCTATATCAGGAAGACCATGACCCGGGAGATGGCGCAGACGGCCCGGTGGGCCCCAGCAGCGTCCCAGACCAGTGGCGGCGAGGCTGGCGCCGCAGCGCCGACGGCGCGGCGTCCGCGTCGGGCGGCGGCAACGGCAGCGGCGGCGGCAGCGGCGGCGGCAGGGGCGGCGCGGCGCGGCGGGGGCCCGGGCTGGAGACGGGGGTGCATGTGAATGGGGACGCGAGGGTGGGTGTGCGGGCGGCTTCGCCGCCGCAAGGACGCCGGGCGCTGTGTTGCGAGCCCTTGGCGGGTCGCGCATGGGCGGTGCTCGCATGGCAGATGGAGGCTGCACGGTGAAAGGGTCAGTTTGTGTAGGCCACCTGCAGGTCAGTATTCCGCATTTACTGATGCAATGGTGGGCCAGGGCACCGCCCAGCCCTTGTGTGCCCTCCCCTCCAACAGAGCCCCCCTTTCCCGCCCGCCACGTTCCGGGTGCCTCTCGTGCCCGCTCCCCCCTTTTATCTACCCTTGCTAACCCCTTCCCGCCCCAAAACACTCAACATCGCAGCCTGGATCCCTCACCCGCGGCCCTGACCCGCACCAACGCTCCCACCCCCGCCGCCACCCGGCAGCACCCACGCAGCAACGGCATATCGTTCTCCGTTCCGGCCGACGCGTTTGCGCCGCTGACGCCGTCGGACCGCGGCAACCACGCGGCGATGGACGTTATGCGCAACACAGCCCTGCACGTGCCGGGCCCGCCCTCGCTGCACGTGCCCGGCGGCCCCGCCGCGGGCGGCGGGAGCGGGGGCGGCGGCGGCGGCGGGGCGGG
>NW_014012481.1:16162-17700 GCF_000611645.1 Monoraphidium neglectum
GGGAGCGGGGGCGGCGGCGGCGGCGGGGCGGGAGGGGGCGGCGGGGCGCAGCCGCACGCGCGGGTCGCGATGGGCGTGACGGCCGACAAGCTGGCAGACACCGGGAAGGTGCGCGCTGCGGGGTGGTGGCTCCCGCCTGGTGCGCAGCGGATGCTCCGGCGCACCCGCGCCGGCGCATTCACACCAGTGCGCACATGCAGTGGACCCGTGCTTTTGTCGCCGACAGGCCGGCTCCTGCGCGCGAGCGGGCGCCCTACTCCTGGTTTTAGGGGGAACCAGGCATCCCCCTGGCGCATCGACGCGACGGCCGCTGCCCAAGAATCACTATCGCTCACACAGTCCCTGTTCAGACAGGGGTTGCGACAGGCAATCTTGTTGATCGAAAAGATCTTAGCTTGGTGGATCTGCGGCCTGTGTGCGCCCGACCACGCCTGCTCCCGCGCCTCCCTGTTCACATCCGCAGGCCATCGAGGCGGCCGCCATGATGTACGATGACTACTGCCGCGTCATAACCCCCGAGAATCTGCTGACAGAGGAGTGCGAGGAGGTGGGTTCGCTGGCTGCCGGTGGTGCAGCCTCCTTTCTCGTGTGGCCGCGAGCATGCCTGCCTGCACTTGAAGTTGCGGCCGACGGCGAGGTGGCGTTTTGGTGAGGCCCGCGCAGCCACGCCTATGCATGCAGCGACTGAGGACATTAGTGGAGATCGAGAGCGCAGATTCCTGGGAGTGCACCGTCTGAAACGAAGCGCACAGTCAGCATCCCCCACCTGCCAGCCACTCTCCTTGTTCGCTGGGCGGCCACGAGAGTTTTCTTGCGCCCTCGACCTGCCAGGTGTGCAACATGCTCCTGGCCTGCATGGAGATGCGGAAGAGGTGGCTCTTCACACCCGCGGTGTCACCGGACCAGCGGCGGGTGAGGGGCATGGCCTCTGGTTGGTTGCTGGGGGTGATTGATAGCGGGTGCATTGGTAGTGTGGTCGTTGCTTGGTGGGCTGCGGTACGGATCCAGGGTGCTGGAGGGACCACCAGACGGCAGATGGAAGCCGCCGATCCTCTGGCTCTCCCCTGACGTGCTGAGGGCTCGCGGCACACACAGCTCGTGGAAAAAACGGAGCCACCTCATCAAGGGGGGCCTGCCTCCCTGTTGGTGGCGCTTGCGTGGCTCCTGTCAAGCGCGCAAAGCGGAATTCAGGGCAGCCGCTGTGGGGTGCAGCCGCGCCCTCACCCCCAGCCGCCCGGCGGCGCTCCCTCCCATTCCACTCAATCGCCCAATCCGCGTCGAGAATGGCCCCATGTCAGCACACCCTTACTGGAATCTCCAAACACACTCACCCTGCGTCCACCCCTCCCCGCCACTTGCACAAACCAGCACGAGCCGGAGGCGGCATCCCCCTCAGAGGTCGACCCGGAGCCCTTCAAGTGGCGCCCCCTGCCGCGCAGCGCCCACCGCTTCGCCATGGTGGGGGGCGTCGTCCATGTCTGGGCAGACGCAGACGCGCAGCAGCCGCTGTGGCGGGTGAGGGGGTGGGGTCGGGGCGG
>NW_014012480.1:0-16467 GCF_000611645.1 Monoraphidium neglectum
TTCAGGCAGTCTAAGTGCATCATTAACAGTCACTTTTATGACAGAAGGTCGCTGGGGGGGTGGGGCAAGGTGGCCAACCACCCCCACAGATTCAAATCCTGAGTCAACAATGGGCATAGTCTGCCCCAAACGACCCCCGGTGCAGGGTTTAGGGTTCAGGGGTTTAGGGTTTAGGGTTTAGGGTTTAGGGTTTAGGGTTTAGGGTTCAAATCTAAACCCTAAACCCTAACCCCCCCCCCTAAACCCTAAACCCAACCCCTAAACCCTAGACAGCAGCAATACTGAACACGTGTGTCCTGGCCGTGCAGCTTCCACCCTTGTTGCATCCTTTTAGGTGTGAGGCCAAGGCTGCAGCTCAAGTGCTGCATTGCCTTGGGCAAATCAGAGGGTTGTCAGCTGGTGCCAGCAGCCTGCCTCACTATTCTGGTGAGTCATGGTGACGTCAGAAGCAGTACTGAGCACGTGTGTCCTGACTGTGCAGCCTCCACCCTGGTTGCATTCCTGTAGGTGTAAGGGTGTGGGTGGAAGCTGCACTACTGCCTTTGGCAGATCCTGCAGTCGGTCAGCCAAGGGTTGACAGCTCTCCTCCCTGCGTGGTGTTGCCAGGTAACCCTGCCGGCATCGCAACACCCCCGGCCGCCCGCATTGCCCCCATTGCGAAGGTTTGGGCCTTGATGAAACGGCCGAAACATGCGATGCTTGCTTGCCCTGATATATGCGCGGAGCCTCATGCCGCGCTGGGCTTTGCACCCGTGTTCGCGAACCTGCCTGCTGCACATGCTTCACTGTACAATCTCATGAGCCTGGATGGCTTCAGGAGCGGGCGACCGCGGGACAATCCTGTAACAATCCTAATCCTAATCCTTTGTATGTGCGCAGTGCAGACCATCCAGCACACACTTGGGGCCTTCATGCACGCCTGCGTTGACTGGCCAACGGTGGCCACTTGAATCCCAGACACACAACGTCAATAATACGATGCTACAAATAAAGTCATACCCCATGAGCCTAGATGGCTCGGGAACGGGCGACAGAGGGATCTTGCAACAGTCCTTATCCTGATTCGGACCCCGACTCCACTACAATACCCCCACCCATTGCCCCCACTGCGACGGCCTGGGCCGTGACGAAACCGCTGAACATGCTGTGCTTGTGTGCCCCGCATACGCGGACCTGCGGGCCGAGCCGCGCTTTGCGCCCTTGTTTGCAAATCTACCCGCGCTTGCGCGCATGCGCGCTTTTGCGCGCAGCGCGGATCAGCACACATTGGGGGTCTTCGTGCACGCCTGCTTTGAACGGCGCACGGTAGCTACCTGAACCTCAGTCACACAACGTTGGTGCTTCACTGTACAATCCCATGAGCCTGGATGGCTCCAGGAGCGGGCGACCGCGGGACGCTGTAACAATCCTAATCTCAATCCTAATCCTGAGCATACGACACTCATACATGGTCATAAATGAGATCAAGTGGAACTGCATCTGCTGCTGAATCACTGTAAAATCATATACGCCGCAGAGCCTATGACATGCAAAACCAACACGGGCTGGGAGGGAGCCGACCTCACCGGCGCCACTGACGCGTCAGAGTTCCAGTTGTTGATTACAGCAAATTGAATTGCACGCATAATAATGGGGTGCGTCGCGGCAACCCATATGTATGTACTGCGAGAACCCGCGGGCCAGCGGTGCTGGCCTTGGTCGCACAGACGTCAGCGACGCTGTGGCCGCAAAACACAATTTCAAGGACACAAATGCATATCGAGGTGCGTCGGTCAGCCAGCGGCCAAATAGGTTGCCACAACATCAGGAAACGCTCCCTCATTGAGCTGACACCCAACGCAGGTTGCGCGTTTTAGAAGGGTGGCAAAGTGTCTGCTCGGCATAAATAAATCAAGCACCAACACCCACAGCCAACAGGTGTCCATAAACAGGCACCGCGCCGTGCCACGCTAACTCTGCGGGCATCCACAACCGCTGCTCTACTTGCAGTTAAAAGACTTGAGCTTCTTGTACGCCTCCTCGACCTGCAGGAACCCACTGCCCCTTGAAATGCTGCCAACTTTCTTGAGCTTCGACGCATCCGCACTCTCGCGCAATGCCCTTGAAACATCCAGGGCTGAGCAAGATGGAAAGGCTGCCCAAATGCGCGCCGCCGCGCCAGCCACGTGAGGCACCGCCATGCTGGTCCCATCATAGCGGCGGTACGGGTAGTCGAAGATCGTCACGTTGGCGCGCAGGGTGTTCGCCTTGGGCCGCAGCTGGCCAGCGGCTGAGCTGCCCCGCACTGCGTTGAGCATGTCCAGCGCCTGCCGACTCCCGATAAAAACGCCCGGCAGTACTTTCGCACCGGACTGCATGCGCTGCTGCATCTGGTTCCAGCAGTCACATTTTGTGCCGCAATTGAGGCGCGCACCGGGCAGTATCTCGCGGTCAAAATTGTCGTCGTACGCCCCGTCCCCTGAACCGCCGCCGCCGCCACCTAGGCTGGGGTTGGGCGCCCATGCGTCCATCGACAGGGTCGGATCTGCCTGCACAAGCGGCGCGCCGCTGCCGCGTAAGCTGGCAGGGCCACCGCGATCCGCCAAACGGCCGCGGGATTGCGCGGCAGCCGAGCGGTTCCTGGCAGCAACTCGCTCCCTAAGCTCGTCAACGTCGGTGCTGCGCCACGCGATGAGGGCGCTGCCGCCGCCGTCCATGCACGACAGCATCGCCAGGCATGACTCCTCGTAGATGTCCAGGTGCCCGGGCAGGCCGATCATGCACACGCCGCCGCCCTTTGCCGCAGTGCACGCGTTGAACAATGGCGCACGCAGCTGTCCACCCACGGTCCCGCGCTGCCCAGCGGCGGACGACCGCTTTGGCGCGTCCCCGCAGTCGGCAAGCAGCCGCATGGTGCCGGTGCCGTTGATCGGGGCGTCCTGCATGGGGCGGGCTTCTGGGTAGGAGGGAGCCTTGCCGTTTCTCGCGCCAGAAGCCGCGGCGAGGGCCTTGGATGTGTCCACGTCTAGCTGAACCGCCGCGCGCACGTACTTGTAAGCGTCAGGAACCGTGGACAGAACGCCGGTGCCCGGCGCGGCGATGGCGACGGCATCGTTGCGCTGGCTGCTCTCAGCGATGCCACCGTTGCAGTTGGCATTGGCGACGCTGAGGAGGGTAGCCACATTGTAGGAGGCCGGGTAGGACTTCCACTGGGGCCCATTTGGGGGCTGCAAGAAGCTTCCCCACTCGCTGCCATTGTTGCCGGACCTGCAGCGGGCAAATTGAGATGGGGGAGAGGGTCGACAACCTCTTCAGTGAAGGCGGTAGCCCAGCTGATCATGGCTTTGCACATGCTGACAACACTCAGCTGCTTGCAACATCGCAGAGGCGCTCCATTGGATCACCTTGCCATGATGCGCTTCTGCGTGCCCGCAAGCTCACGCCTCTAAACACTGTCGCTTGCGTGGCTGTCCACCCCTCCGCGACCCACACCACCTGCCCGTGCGCCCGTTTCCCCAAGGCCCAAATCACACTCACGCTGCAACAAATAGCAGGTCCTTGCGCTTTGATGCACGCTCGAACCACAACCGTTCCACAGTGAGCGGCCCCGCGCTGCCAAAGCTCATGGAGACAACCATTCTCTGGGGCTTGCTTGGGTTCTGCTTCGCCAGGGCGTCCAGCCGCGTCTCGCAGGCTGCATACGCGCGCACAAGGTCTGACGCATACTGCCCCTGCCCCTGGCTGACGTCGCCTGACGTGTTCCAGATGCGTACGGTAAAGATGTCGGCGCCGCCAGGGATCACGCCCACCACGCCGCGGCCGTTGCGCGGAGCGCCGATCGTGCCGGCCACGTGGCTGCCATGGCCCACAATGTCCTCGCCCCATGGGTACTTGCACGCCTCATCATCACCGCTGCCGACGCCGATGCCGCAGCCTGATAGGCTGTTGGGTTTTGGCTGCAGGTCTGGGTGCTCCTTCCACAGGCCGCTGTCAATGATGCAGACGGTGATACCGCTGTTGACAGTTGAATTTGGCACATTCGTGCTGTTCGCCTGAATTGCGATTATGCCCCAAGGCATTACCTCGCCCCCGGCATATGTGTCAAGCGGCTCGTCCTTCTTGGCGCACTGCGTCTGGTCCAATTCCCACGGCTGATATGGGTTTGGCGGCGTGCTGCCTGCACGCCGCAGCGCCTCGCCAGAGCGCTGGCCGCTGAGGCCGGCGCTGCTGAGTGCGCCGCGCAGCATGCGGCGCACAATGTGGGCGAGGCCGGTTGCTGAGGCCGGCCGCTGCTCCGACGAGGCGATGGGGCCTGGCGAGGGGGTTGTCCGCTGGAGGTACCGCATGACGTCCTGCTCGGCCACGTGCACGCCGTCCATGGCTGAAAGTACTCGCAGGTGACGCCGCCGCTGCATCGCGCGTCGCGCACCAGTGAAGAGCTCTGCCGCACCCTCAAATAGGCCGCGCCGAGGGGCCAGCTGCTGCTGTGCTGCCTGTTGATGCTGCTCCTCCCCCTGCTGCTGTGTGCACTGCGAGACTGCAGCAAACCCCGGGCCACTGGTGTGGATGGTGAACCCTTGCGCTCTCAGCTGCCGCACGACGGCCTCCCCCTTGTCATCATGGAAGGCGACTGCAAAGCGCTCGCCGCACACCGGCCGGTTCGGCACCTGCGGAGCCGCCTCCGCAACGACGGCTGCGCCCACCAAAAGCAGTAGCAGGGCCACCAGTCCGCCCCACTGAACCGCCACTAGGCTCTGGAACCCGCAGTGCCGCCGCATATGTGCTGCGCGCCTCTGGACGCAGCTGCGCCTGCGCCTGCGCGGTTGGGCCGGCACCACAGTGCAACGGCGCGGCAGGTGGAAACCGGGTGAGATGTCAGCCTGCGTGCTAATGATCACGGCATGACCTTGAAAGAAGCATCAGCCGCACCTCTCCAGCACCCCATGTGTATCAAGCGCCCAAAGCAGAGGTGACCCTGGACGGGGGCTGGTCGGAAGCGACCCCACCTACCGTCTAGGAGCACTAGACGGCACTCCAAAGACCTGTGGGAATAATTTCCTTGCAAACACACCCAGCTAGGCCCGCGACCACCGTCGCGAGCCGCTTCAGCGGCTTCGTTCGTTCCAGCGGGCCTGTGTGGTCTTTTATCAGAGTGACGCTTGCTAACTCTGCACGATGAGCTTTGTAAGGAGCAAGTCAGGTTGTCAAGCGCACATCTCATGCACAAGACAGGCGCGGGAAGTGGGGGCGTGCAATGGCTGGAATCGCTGGGTGGGCATCGGCGCCATGCAGCAGCCAGACAGCCCAGTATTAAATGACCACTTGCGGCTTGTTTCACATAGCAACAAGACGTCGGACATGAATTGTGGGATGCTTTTGCACGCCGGAAATGCCGACGCTGAGACATGGCTTGTCATCCACCAGCCATCGGGCTGGCCGGGAATGGCCGTTGGGCCATACCCCAGGCAGCAGCATCAGCCATGACCACGCGGGCAGTGATGCGCTGACAACGTGACAATGTGTAAAGCAAGCACCTGCCTATGTTTGCATCATCACAGTTGGTTCATAGAACAGCAGCCCCAACCAACTAGGCTTGCACTCATAAGACATTCGATCAGCAGAAGCACATCAGGAAGGCAGCACCAGCATGCATAGGAAGCGGCATCTTTGCAGTCAGCAATCTTTCGGACGTAACCTCACGTGATCACCGTACCCGCCTGGCTGTGAGCAGTATACACCCACACACAAGGAACGGGGGCAGTGTAGCAATCAAGTCTTGTGTGCCAAAAATGTACTTAAGAGTGCTGCTTGAAATAGTGGGCCTGATGCATGTATGACATTGGGTGTGGCGAAGGAACAGCCAGCAGCATAGCAGCAGAGCAGTGATGAGTGGTCCACAAGCTAAGAACCTCAACTCTTTCTGCTACAACGGTGTACAGGCAGGAAGGAGACAGGTGTGCAACATCTTGTTGCTGCCCTGGCTGGGTCAAGAGGCACCGTTGGTCCATCATGCCAGACATAGCTGCTGTCACTTTGGGTGCGTTCAGACCCCATTCCCGGCTTTGCGTGTTTGAAAACCTCGCCTGCGCAGGCCTCCCTAGACCTGATGATGTTACACCAGGGGGCCGGCAAGGGACTGAACTCGATGTCAATTGCGGTCTCAAAAAAGGCAGATCGACACAACTGGCAGGTGACATTCGTTAGTTCAGTTGAAGCAGCGTCCCCCTCTTTAAACATGCGCTGGAGTCAATCCTGTCAATTGACGGGCGCAAAGTTGACGAGGCCGAAGCGACCGCCGTCCCTGGGCTCGACATGCACGTTCATGGCCTCATGCTTGTCCCCACGCTTCAGCTGGAGCACCAGGTTGGCGGCGCCGCCCTCCAGGGCGCTGGATGACTTCACCTCAACCAGCTCGTAGGGAATGAGGCTGTTGGAGCGCATGTTGATCTGGGCCACAGCAGACTGCGCCGCGACCGCCCAATCCTCGCTGTGGCCGCTCATGTCGACGCTGCCGTTGGTCTACTGCAAGCGGGGGCGTGATATGAGAGCGCGCCACGGGTGGGCAAGTAGGGGGGGATCAATGTCATATTGAGCAAGGGTCCAGACGAGGCGTTGGCAAGCAGCGCAGCCTGTGCTGGCGCAGACTTCAACAGCTGGCGCAAGTGCAGCAGGCGATGCAGAAAAGGAGAACCATGGGTTCCGCCATCCGCTGCACGCTAGGCACCCCACCTGAGGGGCCTCCTTGTAGTTGAGCAGCTCCACGTTGGCCCCGTTGTCGTACCCACCCTGTTGGTCGAACATGGGGAAACATACAAAGGAGAGCGAGCAAAATCACTCCGGGATGAGCGATGCTGAGCACCAGCTTCCTCCAGCGACGCACCGGTCATTATGGGTGCACCACCAACTGGCTCACAGAGCGTGCCAGCAGCTGTGAACACAACACTGCACGTGCACCGCATCCATGCACTCAAGCCCAGCATGGTGCATAACCCACCACCTCGGGAAGTTGCCTCGACCCCGGCTGCGGTCACAAGCACGCTGCTGGTCAAAGGGGGCCCTCGTGCACTCACCGGCTTCTCCCAGACCTGCGCCTCGTAATGGCGCGTGGCCCCGGCCTTGTCCTTGGTCTCAAGCTCAAAGTAGTACTTGATACCGGCCACCACCTGGGTTGACAACTTGGACACGCGCACCAGCGACAGATCAGCAACGTTCGTCTTCGCACCAATCTCACCAACGGCGTACTGCGCAAGCTGCTGCGCGTGATCGTCGACAGCCCGCTCGCTCTTGCCGCCCAGCAGTGGGGACATGCTGTTGAGAGCCAGGGTTGTGACGGGAAGCGCATGGTTGTTGGCCGCGAGGTGCAGGAAAGGCGCCATGCGCTTTGCGCGCCTTGCGCATGCCGCCATGGGGGCCCGCCGCAGAGCCTATAATAGGCGCATCATATGCTCTCACAGCCCACGAACTCACCTGTGCGCTGTGGAGCAGAAGAGCAGCAACAAGAGGCAAAAAGCAGTGCCGAGCTGGGTCATCACGGCGCGCCGGGCACCGAAAATCTGCCTCTGTTTTGTGGGAAAGACGTGGCGCCCGCCAAGGTGCGCGGAATCCCTTCAGGAGCTCGCCGGGCGGGATGGGAACGCGTGATGACTGTCGAGTTCGCTGGACAGCAGCGAGCCTGCGCAAAGAACTCAAGAGAAATTAAAGTGGAGAGTTGCATATAAATATGCCAAAGGGAGCGGGGGCGTTGTCACGCACCAGGCTTGTCGAAGTCGGGGATTTGCCACCGTTGTGTGGTTCGGCCGTCGGCAACCTTTTGGAATTGATGGCATATTCCACGTCTGCATACTCTACAGTGTCCCCATCATCAACTGAGTCATACCTCAGATCAGTGCAGGACACCATAGGCAGCTGTGCTGCTCCCTTGTTGTGCGCAGCTCCCGCAGCTGCGTCTCGTACTTCAATCATTCTGACGCGTTAGACCGGTGGGCCGGCCCTCTGCCTAGCCGAGCAACGGAGGGCGAGTGTTGCAGCGCAAGCAGACCACTGCAGCATTGCACGCCGCAATATTGCGACGGGGTGCCCCAAGCCTTGTGAACGCAGCAGCAGCGCACTGGCGCCATGTTTTTTAGCAGCGCTGTCCAGGTGAGGCAAGGTGGGCGCAGAGGGATGTAGCAAGAGCACTTTGTCCTGCAGGAGGGGCTGCTCACATTCCGCAGCGAGCCTAGCGTCTCGGCTTCCGTGTCGAGTGCAGCTGCACGCCGTGCAGCTGGGCACGTCTCCTTCCTGTCCTGGACCCTTGCAGATTCTAAGCAGCGTCCGTGTGCCCCACTGCATGCCTGCGTGCTCCATGCCGTCGCCCCATTTCACAGCAACACCTACCGATGCCCGATGCACCATCCACCTGCCCGCTCGGGGCAACGCGTCCATGCGCACCGCAGGTTGTCTTCAAGACCACAGGTGGCCGAATCTGGAACAAGCCCTGGGGCTTGATTCGGCTGTCCCCTACGCGCAAAGCCAATCGCCGCAAGAACCTCGCCCTCTTCAACAAGAACATCTCCATACTCAAGGCAGCCGCCGCAGCAGAGCCTGCGGAACCCGTGCGGCTGAATGCGCCGCTGGCGCTGTGGCGGCAGCAGCAGATGGCGAAGCACCTTGGACGCGCGCAGCAGCTGCTCAATTGGCGCGGCAGTCCAGTTCGAGCGGCGGCGCAAGCAGCTGCTGCGCCGGCTGCGCGGGGCTCCAACGCGTCACGCATGCCATGACGGGCCACTAGGAATGTGTGTCTTGCGTGTCATGTTGGTGTGCATACCTCACTGCAATACGTGAGACAGCTATTTGCATGATATTGGCAATTGAAAACACGCAGAGTCTAGTTGCTTTTGTAACTTGTGTGCAGGTCAACCTTGCGACGATGTGTCTGGTGCTCATTGTGAGAGCCCGTAGCCATGCACAGAACGCAGAGGGACCCCACCAGGCGCTGGCCAGCTCGTGGCCTGATTGTTAGGTGTGCTGCCTGACACGTGCGGCTTGCGTCAAGCACGGCCTCAAGCACTTTCGTCCAGCAACAAGCACTGCCAAGGCCGTGCCAGGGTGATCTTCACGTGTACAGCCCCCCTGCCCGGCCCCCCGGGCCCGCTCAGCGCACACTCTCCACCCTGCAGCAACCTGAGCGCCTACCACACGATCAAACTATGCCTCGTAACACATGTTAGCAGCACCACACCAATATGTTGCACGCAGCCAGATGTCATCAGTCTCCCTGCACGTCATCGTGTGCCACATCGCCCTGAGCACCATGCTTGGCGCATGCAAGTCCCACCTCTTCCCCCAGCTAACTGCAGGATTACATCATGGATAATCAAATTTTTTGGATTAGGAAACGGCTTTCTGGGGGGTAGTGCTGCTGATCTCTGTACGGCCTAAGACGTGTCGCACAGTTGAAGGTACAGGGCTTGGGTCCAAAACAATCAAACCAGTTGCTGCAGGCTTGCACGAAGGACTTCGTGGCAGGACACTCAGAAACCTGATGGAGACCAAACTTAATCCAAAAAAGGGCATGCTGTGGGGTGCATGCTCTGGGGAGGGTGGTAGGAATACACTCAAGAGGCGCGTGAACGGGCGCTTTGCCAAGTGACACAAGTGTTTTTTCACAGGCATGCGTGTCAACAGGACCTACGACGCTACGGGGAACTCTGTTGAAGCTACAACGCTAGGATCCTGCCTTGCCTCGTGAGTGACGACAGATGATACTGGGTCTGCAATGGCAGGTGGCAGCTCAACTGTCAACATGGCGCCGTCTGCAGTTGTAGGGGCCTGCGTCTCCACGAGCGTTTCATCGACGAGAGCCGCAGAGGGTAGCACAGATTGCAATGATCGAGAGCCACCACCGGTGCTGCTGTCGCTGCTGCTGTCGCTGCTGCTGTCGCTGCTGCTGTCGCTGCTGCTGCTGCTGTCGCTGCTGCTGCTGCTGTCGCTGCTTCTGATGCTGTCGCTGCTGCTGATGCTGTCGCTGCTGCTGATGCTGTCGCTGCTGCTGATGCTGCTGATGCCGCTGCCGCTACCGCCCCTGCTAAGGCTCAATGCAAAATCGTCATCATCAGCTTCGTCGTCGTCACGCCGCTGGGCTCCCTCCCTGACGGCCTCTGACAGTCCTCCATGGTGTTGTGCTGGGGTCGTCAGCCTGCCCCCTCCTGCCTGCGCTGCAAGCCGCGCCTGCATAAGCGCCAGCCGCGCCTGAACAAGCGCCTCCTGCCCCCTCAACACCTGCTGCGGCCCGTGGGTGCGCACCAACAGACCGGCACCCAGTAGCAGTCGCTTCAGGCGTGAGATATCTCGCATGCTGCACCACCGCGGCCCAGCGCTCGGATCGTCATCAGCGGGGGGGCAGGCATATGGAGTGCCTTCACTCATAACCAGCTCGGAGAAGAAAAGTGACTCCACCTCGGCCGCTGTTGCCGGTGCCTCCGCGTTGCTTCCGCCTACTTGCTGTGCTACAAGCAAGCTCTTCATGTTGGCGCCTGCGGCTGTATCCCCGGTGTGCAGTGACGCTGGGCTGTCAGCAGCAACAAACGAGGGGTCGTGGGCGTGGAGCGAGGCGGTGGCAGTCGCGGCAGCAGCGGCACTCATTCCTGAGGCCACAAGGAATGCCCTCAAGTCCAGGTCCAACACAAAGCACTGCCGGGCCTGGGCAGGAGTGTAGGGGGCAACGGGTCGTATGCGTGCCAGGTGGGCAAAGCAGGTAAGTTTTGTTGAAGGAATTGTTCTGCAATTCTGAATGTTTTTTTGGCAGGACTGCTTTTGCAAAGTGTTGATGGCCATCAGCCACCAACCCCACCGCCAAGCTGGTGGTATCATCAGGCGACTGTCGCTCTCTCAACTGCGGGGACCCACCTTGGACAGGTCTCCCGCAAGCGCCGCCTCTGCATACGCCCGTGGGCATCCTCCCCGCTGCGCCTTGGACGCAATGTCCTTTTCTGATGCATAGGCATAGTGCAACAAGGTGGTAGTCTCGCTCACAGACGGCACCCAGGCGCCAGAGGGATTGGCAGGGGTTGCCCACCTGAGGACGTCGGCAGACAGTCCGTGATGGAGGTGAGTGCTATTGTTGGTATGCTGTTATGTGTGCGTAGTGCATGTCTGGGTGTGTATATGCATGCTTGTGTGTGTGTGTGCATGTGCATGTGCGTGTGTGTGTGCATGTGTGTGCATGTGTGTGCGTGCGTGTGTGCGTGTGTGTGTGTGTGTGTGTGTGTGTGTGTGTGTGTGTGCGCGCGCGCGTTTGCGCGCGCGCACAATGGTGTGTGCGTGAGCGCGCGTGGAACGAGCACACACCTTGGGCTGGCGGAGCCTGAGAAGATGTGGGGTCCGGCCTGGTGCACACCGTCTGCATTGACGCGCACAGCAGACTTGCCATTGGAGTAGAGGTTCAGCCACACCTGAGCGTGGCGTTGTGCAGGCAGGATAGGCTTGTGATCGAGGCAGGGGTTTGCAGCACAGGTTGTTCTGAAATATGGAGGTGTTGTGCAGCCAGGCGCACGCCTTTGAAGGGGATCCAGGACAGCAGACGATCTTGTGTCAGTGCAACATGCGCCGCAGGCCGGGGTAGGCCTGGTGCAGCATCACATCTGACTTGCTCAGGGCAAGACCTCCCTCTACCACCCTGCGTTCAGCCCTGCCCCTAGGCACTTGTGAAACCGGTGCCCCTTGCCTGCACCCCGCCCTCCCCCCGCACACCGCGTTGTGTCCTGGTTTAAAAATGCTGCGCCATGGCTGTGCTGCTGGCGCAGCCATGTGCCTGTGGCCACGGAACAGGGTGGCCTGCTCGAAGCGGTTCCTGATGTGGCCCGCCTCCGGCACCACCTCCAAGTTCATGAAGCGCACAGCTGGGACGTGGGGCGGTGCGCTGCAGAGCTCCGGGACAAGGGAGAAGGCTCCTGACCCCTCCGGATTCAGCAGCTCGTCAGGGTCTTGGGTCGTATGTTGGGGTTGCGAGGTTTGGGTGAGGCTTTTGAGCAAAAGGTGGGTTGGTTTGGGTCACAAACTGGGCAATTGGGCACGCACGCATAGCCACTGTGTGGCTGCAAGGGCCCTCAGAGATCTGCAAACAGCACCTGAAACGATAGCTTTTTCAAAAGTCACTAGGGAGTTTGTGGTCGTTGGACCTCAAGCCACCCAAAACCACTCAGGCTTATCCCTGCAACCCCCTAATTCCGACCTATGTGAATCAGCCAGGTGGTGTTATCCTGTCGCGCCACATTGAGGGCCCGCGTTGTGCCGTAGGCTGCGGCTCAGCACACGCGGGCAAGAGGATCGTTTGAGGAATGTTGAAGACGACTGGGATGATAGACACACCTCACCACGGTCACTTCATGAAACACAAGGGCTTTGCAAGCGCAGCAGGACCATCGCTGCTTGCGACCTTCTGTGGTACTACCACTAAGCTCTTTGAGGCAGGCAGGTTGCGCTGTCATAATCTGCAAGGCCAACTCACAATCCAGGCCAGGCCGGCTCACCCTGTTTGACCATGAGCTCGTAGTTCCCAGGCCGTCCTCTCCAGCCGTCATTGTTGTCGTGGGCAGCCAAGTAAGACTGGAAGTCTTGCACCTCTGACGCCTCTGCCAGGGGTCCACCAGCAAGCATCACCTCCACGCGGGGGAGGAGAGCCAATAAGGTGGTGACGGAGGGGTCGGCACCATCATACAGCACGTACAGACGCGACACGCCCAGGGCAACGTGATACTGCAGCCTGCAGCGGAAGCGTGGCGAGCGTGGATAGGACGCTTCAGGCGGTGTTGAGGATTGGATATTTGTATGTTTGAGGGAAGGAAGTGGCTGGGCGTCATCAGCGATAGCCTCGCCGGTGTTGGCAGGCCTTTTCTGTCTGCCTGAATATTGGCGAAGGGTGCAGCTAGCTGCAGGCACCAGCGCTCCAAGGAGTGTCTGCGCTACTCAACACAGCTAAGGCCCTCATGCACCTGACCATCCCCCTTCCATGCACACCAGGGCAACAGCTCCCGCCTGAGCCCCCACGCGTCGCCCGCCCAGGTTGTCTGCAGTGCGATGACGCAAGGCGCAGTGCTGACCGCCGCCTTGCTCATCAGGTCCGCGACAAACTCCAGGCGCGCCCCCAGCGACCCTATCTCGTCCATAGGGTCAGCCAGCCCCAGGTCCAGGCCCGCCTCTGCAGCCCCTGGCCGAGCCTGCCGGGAGGCCGCCTCTGCCCAGCTGGGGGTCATGGTATCCAGGTTAGAGGCCCAGTAGGCACGCAGCCCCTCCAGGGCGTCCTCGGCCGGGGAGGCCATGGGGTCCACTGGGAGGGACGCGGCCAGCGCCGCGGCAACAGTGGCAGCTGCCGACTGGGTGCTGCTGCTCTCCATGCCCTGCAAGGTGCCTGCATCTAGCGCTGCTACCTTCTGCTGCTGCTGCTGCTGATGTTGCCGGGATGGTGGCATGAGCCCCAGAACCTGCTCCCGCGCCACCTGAGCCTGCGCCCGCGCCGCAGCTCGTGCGGCGGACTGCAACTCGGCCACCCGCTGGGGGTGAGCACCCACATGCGCACCAAGGGCCAGCAGTGTCTTGTTGGTGGGAAGCGCCGGGGTGCTTGAGAGAGCAGCGGTCCCTGTTACTGCGCCTGCCCCAGCTTCTGGTGTCTCCGGCTCATCAGGGATGGCCTGCTGCTTCTGCTGCTGCTGCTGCTGCTGCTGCTCGTTGCCTTGTTGAATGCTTGGTGCCACTGCTCCAGCGTTCAGCTGCTCTGGCGGAGGCGCAGCAGGCACCTGAAGGCCCCTGGGCAATGCCGCTTTCGACCCCGCCAGTCCAACCACCGCCGCTGCTCCTTGTGACAATGCAGGCGGCGTGGAGCTGCCACCTTGTGCTTTGCCCGCGTTCTCGGCCGCGATTGACACGGGGGTGCTGTCGCCGGGCTTATCAGATATTGATGTGTCGACACGAATGGCACTGCCACGCTGTTGATGGCCCGAGGCGCCGCTCGCGGCGCGTTGCCGGCTGTTCTGGATGTCCAGCATCTCCCACACCTCAGGTGCATCGCTCAGAACACTTTTGGTTGTGGTGTAAAGAGAGGGGACGTGCCAGGGGTGGAGAGTTTGGCTCAAGGTTAAGTCCACAACAACCTGCAGGGCTATGCCCATAATGTGTATCAGCTGCATGCGAACAAGCCAGCAATCGCACATTCACAACCCGAACCCACATGACAGGTTTTTTCCGGCAACTGAGGGGTATTCCAGGTGAGGTATACGTGTCACGGGGTCACTAACATTTGTTGCAGCTGCGGTGACGGCGGCAGCAGCAGTGAGGTGTGGGGGCAGCACCTACCCACTGCTTTCTTTCCTGCTCTCCATTTCCAGGGGGTCTGGCGTGTAGTCGTTGCCATCCGCGTCCACAACAGGCATGTACCTGCGCACAAAATACGAGTAGCTCGTGGGCAGCCCACACATTGCTGTTGCGCTCAGCCATTTGCAGGCTGACTCGCACACCCTTGCTGCACCCACATGTTCGCGGTGCGGGGGCCTGCGCGCACCTGACGCCGTGCATTCTGTGTCTCAAGCGGGCTGGAGAGCCGCCAGAGGAGGTAAACAGCAGCACGGCGCCGCCCACAATGGCAAGCAGCACGAGAGCAGCAGCAAGGTCGGCCAGCGGCGGGGGCCCCGCCGTCGGGGCCGACGAGCTGCGCCTCCGTCCGGGTCTCAGGATTGACCTGAGAGCGTATGGGCTACCGCCTGAATATGAAGAAGATGGAGAATTCTCAAGCAATCCATACGGGTCGTTTGCCTGGCCCGCGGACGATAGTCTTGCCATCATCCTGCGGCGTGTTCAACCGTCAAGCTTGGACCTCAGCTACGTAGCGATGTGAGTCGTGTTATTTTCAAGTACAAGATTTAATACTTAATAACGCCGCGTCAAAGTGAAGTGTGCCTTCAACACCCGCTGCAGCAGCTGCACGCTGTGTGTCCTCTGCAAACCCCCCCTTCCTGCTACTCACTAGATAGCACTGCTGCCCCCGCACCCCCAGCCAGCCCCGATATGGCGCCCAACCACCATCAACCCTGCAGGCCACACATTCTTTGGAAAAAACAGGCAACGCAGTTGCAGGGTGCGGCGAAGTTATTTACCAAAGGGCATGGTGAACAGACAGGATTGCTGGAATTGCGCAGATGCGCCAGGCGGGGAGGCGGGCCGAGGTTGGTGATTGGTACGCCATGTTTGTTCACCTCCGATATCGAAGTCAAGCAAACCGCACTAGCTGCAGGGGCAACCGTCGGAATGCATGTGCTTCGTGCGTTGGAGGTGGTGCTACCACCACAACGTGAACAGATGGCGCCCAAATCAGTGGCAAGGGCCAGGTGCCAGTGGGATGAAGCTCGGGGCACTTGTCTGATTGGCAAACGAGCCTTGTTTCTTCGAACAGGAGAGGAGCGGAAAACTGCATGTTCAGCCCTGCAGCCCCAATCCCGATGTGCCGCACAAAACCGCGGCTCTGCGGGTAGAAGCACGTGAGGGCATGCGTTTGCGTGCAGCGGGCCTTCAGGCACGCGTCTAGGTTGTGGTTGGAAGACCACGGAAAACCATACTCGTTCAGGGTAGATAGTTGCTCCCCCTTCCGCGAGACTCCAAAAACCAAAAGAACCCAGCAGGCCCCACACCCTGTTAAATCTCAACAAAGCCTGTGGGGCCGCCATGTCCAAGCGTGCGCCTTGTGGCAGGAACCTGCCGCTGGGGCCCGCCGTTTCAGCGCGCCGGGCGCCCTCTCAGCGCCGCCAGCAAGCAGAGTGGCTATGGCAGTCAAAGATTGCCCTTAGAGCCACCGCAGCCTCCAAAAACTGTCGCCGTGCACGTGCTGGCAACAGGCGTGCTGCTGCCCAAAAGTCATCGCATTGGCAAAAGGGACTGGGGGCCCGGTGGGACGCCTTGCTCTGTGGTCTGAGGCGCCCCACCGCTGCCACTCTCACAGACAGACAGCAGCAGGCGGGAGAAGCACACTTGCGCCTATCACCGGCAGGACAATGCCCCGCTCTGAATGCAGGTACAGGCCCAAGGGTCGCAACGGCACGATAGCGCCGCTGCCTGCGACGCAAACGTGTCCAAACCACTCAAGGCAGGTGCTGCAGTGTTGCCCACGGGTGTGGTCAGTCGCGCAGCGCCTGCACTGATGAGGCTGACTGGATGCGCCAGATGGCCTCACCTGCGAGAGGAGGTGGAGGTGGTGGCGGGCAGGGGACGGGCCATTCGGCAACAAAATCAAGCAGAGAGGGCACCTTTGAGCGGCACAGCGGACAAAACCCGCCACAATCAAGCATCAGCAAAAAAGCTCAGCCATAGAGGACCCCTGCGGCGCCCTAGACCAGCCCTCTGTCGCTGTACCTGCGCCCTCCGACCTGCTGCCATCATCCCTTGCCCCAAACCACCCCCAGCTGCATGCCAGCCAGCTCTCTGGCCTCGCCCCCGCCACCCCAGATGGCGCCATCGCCCCGGGTG
>NW_014012479.1:0-16442 GCF_000611645.1 Monoraphidium neglectum
GGCGCGCGGCGGCGCGGCGGCGGGGGCGCGCGGGCCGCGGCTGCCGCGGTCTGCGCGGGTTGTGCCGAAGCCGGAGGTGGGGCTGCTGACGCACCTGAAGGACCTGCCGGATCAGGGCGTATACCTACAGGTTGCCATCAACGAGCGCGGCGGCGGCGGCGACGACGCCGGGGGCAACGGCGCGAGCGCGAACGGCAGCGGCAACGGCGCGGCAGCGGGGCCTCGGCGCGGCGTGGCGCGGCCGCGGCCGTTGTCCTTCCAGATGGAGAGCCACCAGCTGTGCTACTACGTGCTGGGCCTCGTGCACTCGATCTGGTCGCCGATCCCCGGCGGCCTGGAGGACTTCATCGGGTCCCCCAAGACCAACGGCTACCAGAGCCTCCACACGCGCGTCGTGCCGCTGTCCATCCTTTCGAAAAACTGCCCGCTGCTGCCGATGGAGGTCCAGATCCGGACTGCTGACATGGACCGCCTCGCGGACCTGGGGGTGGCAGCGCGCAACTGGGGCGTCAAGCGGCCGCCGGGGCGGCTGGCGGGCTGGGCGGGGCTCGGTGGCATGGCGGCGGCGGTCGCGGACGTCATGCAGCAGGAGCCCGCGGGCAGCGCGGCGGAGCGGCGGGAGCCGCCAGGGCCGGGCGTAGCGGGGCAGGAGCAGCAGCGGCTGGGCGCGGCGCCGCCCGGCGCAGCAGTGGACGGCAGCAGCAGCAGCGGCGGCGGCGGCGGCGCGCGGGCGTTCTGGATGAACCTGGCGACTTACATGCTGGAGACAGTGGTCGCGGGCGGCAGCAGCCTGGCGGCGATCACGGGCGTGCGGGGGCCTCACTTTGGGGGCAGCCCGTTCAGCAGCCGGGACGAGGACCACGAGGACGCCCGCGGCGGCGGCGGCGGCGGCCGCTGGAGCCCCGCGGCAAGCAGCAGCAGCAGCAACGGCAACGGCGCGCCGGCGCCGCCGGGCCCGCCCCGTGCGGGCGCGGGCGCAGGACCCAGCGCGGTCGTGCGCGCCGCGAGCGGCGGAGGCAGCGGGCCAGACGGCCAGGGCGGCGCGGCGGCGCGGCGCGCCGCGGCGGCGGCCGCGAAGGCGTCGAGCAGCTTCCTTCCGTCGGCGCTGAGGAAGCAGGAGGCGTCGTCGGACGGCAACTGGCTGACGCAGATGCGGAAGTGGCAGGAGGAGTTTGTGGGCAGCCTGTCGGCGCGGGAGTTTGTGGACGGCGTGACCGCGGAGGTCCTGGGGCAGAGCGTGTTTGTGTACACGCACACCGGGGAGCTGCGGCGGCTGCCCAAGGTGCGCGCCGCGTGGTCATTGAGATTGTTGCGGAGGTGCTCTCAGCCGGGGTGGCGGCTGCAGCCAGCTGGACACAAGCACCTGTGTACGCGCGGACGCGAGCAGGGCAGACGGCCCGACGCACCTTTCGTTGGACTGCAGAGCCCCTAGCAAGTGCCTAGACCAGCCCTGCCCTGTCTGCCCTTCCATCCTCGCGAGCGCGCTCACACACGCACACACACCAACACCCACACACACACACACACACACTCACACACACACACACCCTCCTCCCCCCAGGGCTCTACTGTGGTCGACTTTGCCTACTCTGTCCACACCCAAATTGGCAACGAGATGCGCGCCGCGCTCGTTAACGGCCGCCTCGTCGCGCCCTCCTACGTCCTGTCCAACGGGGAGGTCGTGGAGGTGCGCCGCGAGCCGTCCTCCGCGGTAACGCCTTCCATGGTTCGCCGCCACGAGCAGTGGGTCGGGTTCGTGCGCACCCGCACCGCCAAGCTGAAGATCAAGCAGTTCTTGAAAGACCACGCGCGCCGGCAGCGGCGCTGCGGGCCGGGCAGCGGTGGGGGCGGTAGCGGCGGGAGCGGGAGCGGGAGCGACAGCGGCTGCGATGATGAGGACGAGCCGTGCGGCGCGGAGGAGGAGGGTGGCGGCGCCAACAGCAACGGCAACGGCGTGGCGGGTGAGCGAAGGGGCTGGGGCCAATACCCCTGCCTCGCCCCCCCTTGTGTGAGATGCTCTAGAGCGGCCGTCATGGCAGGCGGGTCGTTGCAATCAGGTTCAGCGGTATTCAGAACGAGTGCGTTGTTTTTGGCCGCCAAGCAGCCGCGGAAGCAAGCGGAGCAGCGGGCCCTCGCACCTCACCTTCATGCCGCACCCGCCCGCGCCTCTGCCACCCCGCCCCCACACAGGCGCGAGCCCCGCGCCCGCCGCGGCCGCGGCCGCGCCTGCCGCTGCAGCCGCCGCTGCCGCTGCTGCTGCCGCCGCGGCGCCCCCCGACAGCACGAGCGTCACGACGCTGTCTATATCGTGCGCGGACAAGATGGGCCTGCTCGCAGCGGTTTGCAACGTAATCACGGACAGCGGCCACAACATCAAGGTGGGTTTCACAAACTGCGCTGGCGGGGTCTGGGTCTGCAGCTTGGGCGTGGGCAGGGGCAAGGGCTCGCTGCGACCGGAATGCATGTTGCGGCAAGCTTTGTGCACGAAATGAAGGCGGGAAGGCAAGGGACCCGCCGGCGCGTCGCGTCATTATGGGTGTCAATACACGCGCAACCCCCGCGGCCCGCGCCTCGCAGTCCGTCTCCGCCCTGCCCGGCCGCGGCGCCGCCGCACCCGGCAGCGCCCCCGCCGCCGCCGCCGACGGCGTCGCGTGCGGGGAGTACGTCATGACGTTTGTCCTCAAGGGCCGCGACGCGCGGCTGGCGGAGATGCTGCAGCAGATCCTGGCGCTTGAGGGGGTGATTTCCTACAGCATCAGCTGCGAGCTGCCGCAGGCGCTAGCCTCGGGGCGGGCGCGCGGGGCCGGCGGCGGCGGCGGCGGCGGCGCGCTGCTGGGTCTGGCCGCGGCGTACGGGCTCGCGGCCGCCGCGGCGCTCGGGGGCGCGGGCTTCGGCGGCGCGGGGCTGCTGGCATAGGGGATCTGAGCGAGAGCTTGCGAGAGGTGGGGACACCGCGGGGTCGGCCCACTGGGCTGTGGCGCGAGGGGGCCTCTCGCGCCAGCTGCCAACCGGTTCGTTCGGCCGCACCCCGCGCCTGTCAGCGCAGGCGCGCACAACTTTTGCTAAGCAGCAGCAGCGCAGTAAGAGCAGAGCGCCAGCAGCGTTTCCGTCACCGTCACCGTCCCCGCACCGAACCTTTCTCCGAGCAAGCCCTGCAGAGCTGCGACCCATTCAGCACGGGCTCTTCTTTTTGGCTGCCTCGCACCATCCAACCAATTTTGGGCATTCGAATTTGGAGCAACCTCTTCTTTGCCGGGCGCACCCGGCCGGCCCCGCTGGCGGCCCGCGGCCCCCACAACGCGCGGCGCGGCCGCACACAAGGCCGCCGCCGCGCGCATCCCGCCCCGCTGTTTCATTCTGTGTTGCGACTCGAGCCACCCGCTTGTGACTGTGGCCTGCCCCGGCCGCAGCCGCCTGCGCGCAGCTCCTCGCCCATGTTTGTCGCAGCCCTGTCCCGTGTGCGTCCTGCTACTGGTCCAGCGTTCGTGAGGCCGCGCCCCGCGCCGCCCGCGGGGCGTCCGCGCCGAGGCGCGCGGCGGCGCCGCTGTTCGCTGCGCGCAGGCGGCGGGCGTTGCCGGCGCGCCTGTGCGGCCGCGCTTGACACCCCACCCCCCGATCCTGTCCTTCATTCTGAACATGCTCGTGCGCGGGAAGTTTTCCCGCCGGCCCCTCGCACGTATGCGTCGTCGTTGGCTCCGGCGGCGGTGGCGCCTTCGGCGCCTGGTGTGCGCTCGGCCGCCGCTCGTCAGGTTGCTTTTTACGCGGCTTGTGCCCTGTGTGGTGGGCGCAGGCGCTTGGTCCCCTCGGTTAGTCAGCCGGTGCGCGCGGCGGGCGTGTGCAGCCGCCGCGCCGCCCTATCAAGGGCCTGCGCTGCCGGCCCGCGTTCGTTGAGGCCTTGGTGCGCGCCTGCGCTCCGCCCCCTCCTCTGCATTGTCGCGCCAGACTCACGTGTCAAGCTGACCTGTGACGCACCCCCTCGCCCTCGACCACCCCGGATGGCTTCGGCTCGGCCGCCCCCTTTTGAGCCGCTGACCCCAAGCGCATTTGTCCAGGGATCCCTCCGCTGGCGCATGTGTTATGCTGTCGAGTTCTGCATCAAATCTCAGCGCAGTCTGGCAGGCGGCTGGGTGGACAAGACCCGGGGGGCCCAGCCCGGGGTTGCGTGTGGAACCAATTGAGTAGGCATGCTACGTGACTTGTCGTGCAGAGCTGACGTCCTGCTCCAAGTCGGCGTGCCCATGGGAACGCGCCTGCTGCATGGCATGGCAGCAGCGCAGTATGGGGATTGGGATGGTGGAAAGCAGCCCCTTGAAAGGGTCATGGCTCGTAGGGGGGGGGGGTGCGCTCAGGGATACAAACGTTACTTGCCCGGCACTCAGTGCACGATGGGTGTCAAATCATCCGTTGACCCCACCATATTAATGTTACATTGCAATATAATGTCTACACGCCCGTTCCCAGTACCGATGGTACCGGTAGCGCTCAGCATTCGCATTGGCGGCGCGCGATCTTCAGTGACGCGTCGGGTGACGCTGACACGCTACCATAGTGCGCCCGGCCAGCTTACAGCGAGGTGTAGCTACATATGGGAGCTCGTCTGCGTGATTAATGGGCGCGAATCGCTTCCACGGGCGATTTTCTTTGGTGCCAGGCTGTGTCCAGTTTTCCAGCGAGCGTGTCGAGAGGCAGACTTACAGTATATCCGATTTTAGTCTTGAGTTAATGGTCACGGAGCTATGGGGGACGGCGTGTAGATAGGCAGCTGGTTCCGTTGGCACAACGGCAGCGGCGCTGGCTCGCGCCTGAGGCTGAGCAGGATGAGCTTTGTCAGCCTCGGCGGCGATGCAGGCAGCAAGCCCACATTCTTTGAGGTGTATGCCGCAGACAAGCTCGTGCCCAGCCTCAGGGCCGCCGTCATCTACTCCCTGTCGGTGGGCACCCGCCTGTGCATGCCCGCGGCTGCGTGGCGCCTGGCGTACGGCCGCCAGCAGCTTTCTGCCGACGCCGCCCCGTCGGCGACGCACCCGCCAGGCCCCGCCCCCGCCCCAGAACGCCACGCCGCGCACGTGGCACCGCCCAGGTGTTTGGCCAGCGCCGCGCCTGGGTGCAGCGGCTGCTGGAGCGAGAGGATGAGGTTGTTGCCCTGGTCGTGCTGCTGCTCGACCGCCACAGCCTGCGCGCCCTCGAGGGCACGTTTGCGGAGAGCCTCTACGGCCTCAAGCGCGAGCGGTGGCGGCCGCGCCCAGGGGCGGCGGCCGCGGCGGCGCCGCAGCAGCAGCCGGCCGGCGCGGCGGCGGGTTGCGGCGGCGGGGCGCCGCTCGGGCGGGGCGGCGCGAGCCTGGCGCTGCTGTGCAGCGTGCTGCTGCCTTACCTCCAGTCGAAGGCCGAGCGGCTGTACACCCGCCACGCGGCGCGCGCCGGCGTCTTGGGCCTCGCGCTGCGCCGCGCGTCGCCGCGGCTGCCCCCGGTGCGCGGCGGCGCCGCGCCCGGGCCCTTGGCGGCCGCGTGGGACGCGGCCCTGGCGCTGTATGTGCGCGCCTACCCGTTCCTGCATGCGGCGATCGAGGCCTCCAAGTTCAGCTACCAGCTGGCCTATCTGCTAGATGCTTCCGACTACAACTCCCCAATGATGCGGCTGCTGGGGCAGCGGCTCGTGCGCATGTCCGCGCCCGACATGGTGGGTGCGGCCCGGTGGTATTTGTCGGGGAGGGGCAGGGTCGTACTGATGCGAGGAGGCTTCCACAGGCCAAAGAGTTGTAGCAGCCGCAATCAGTCATGATGCTGACATCATCATGGGGGCGAGTTTGAATTCGGCGACTGGGCGCCGAACAGACTTGTGTATGCTTGGGATGACGTCGCCCCTGGTGTGAGGCTCCCCTTGGTTGCCGTTGCTCACCCGGCCGCTTCGTCTGCCTATATCGCCGGCCGCAGGCACGCCTGGAAAATGAGAAGCAGCGCGCGCGCGGGGCGCGGCTGGCGGCAGTGGAGCAGCGCGGCAGCCGCGTCGCGCGCGGCGTGGGGCGCGCCTGGCTGAGGGCGCGCTTTGCGGTGGCCGACCACACAAGCAGCGCGCTCATCCTGGCAGTGTTCGGCTTCAAGGCACGCGCCCCTGCTTGCGGCCCAGGGGGGCTGCCGTGGCGCACGCGAGAGCTTGCGGCATGCTGCTGCTGACCGGCGCAGAATAGAGCTGGCAAAGGCTATCTCCTCTCAGCACTCGCGCTGCGCAAGCCATGACTCAGCGGCAAAGCAATCTCTATGTATCTGCCCCGCAGATCCTTGAGTGGTGGTACGCATCTGCAGAGGACCGACTGGCGGCCGGCAAGGCGATCCCGCCCCCGCCCGCGCCCCCGCCGCCCGCGCCGCACCCGGACGGCGTCGGCCTGCCCGAGGACCCCGCCACATGCCCCCTGTGCAGGTGCGCGCGGGGCAGGCGCGCTGCGGGAGCAGCATGAATGGGCGCGCGGTCCGGCTCGCCCTTATGCCTGCTTTCGCCGCCTGCTGCTGCGCGCCTTGCTTAATGCTGGCCCCCTCAGCTCCCCCTTCCCCAACGGTGCCGCGGCCGTGGCCCAACGAGCAGGCGGGCTCGCGTCAACCCCGCCGCGCTGGCGGTGTCGGGCTACGTCTTCTGCTACCCCTGCGTCTTTGGCTGGGTGGCGCAGCGGCGCTGCTGCCCCGTCACACGCCAGCCCGCAACGCTCGACCACGTGCGGCGCCTGTTTGAGGCGCTGTGAGGCGCGGCTGTCTCGCAAGATTGCCGAGCCGTGGAGCCGCATCGGCGTTCGAGGCCGCCGCCCTTTGTGGCGTCTCCAGGAGCGACGCATGTCATGTAACAAACGATCTGGCAGGCAGCCACACTGGCGCAGTGCCTTTCGTATGAACTTGCAACAGCGGATCGGGCGCATCGTACGAGGGCCCGCCTCCTTGATGACCATCGGGCAGGCTAGCACAGCATGCACCAAGTCATGCCTGAGGTGACGCCACACTGTGCTGATGAGGCCTTGCTTCTTCACTACACTGGGCAATGATGAGATAGGCTTGCAGCATGTGTGATTGGGAAGAGTATCAGACGCTTTCAACTACGCAGCACCTCCGGCACATCATGATATCGCCGCCCGACACAACTGCAGCCCGCCTTTGAAATGAGTCAAACGATGCGAAGGCAGCAGCTTCTCCCGCTGCCCTTGCGCGCACCAACTGAGCTATCCCGCTCGGGCCACTCGTGGCCAATGTCAAAGTTGATAGTTGCATCGGTGCAAGTAGTTGTTGTTGCCACCTGCTCGATCAAGTTTGAGTGCGACCCATCTTTGCTGCCATGGCGACCCGTGGGGCCTCCAGGGCCGAGGAGAATGGCCCCAATAACTTGGGATCCAAGGACGTCAAGCCAGTGGAGGCCAAAGCGCGCAGGTGAGGGAGCTACGAGGCACCGTCGGCCTGGCCCCGAACGCTGCAGCCTTATCGCCCCAATTCCGTACTGCAGGGCCCTGGGAGATATCGGCAACGTGGGTGGCGTCACCACTCGCTCCCAGGCGAAGGTGCGGAGAAGGCAGCGGTCGCAGCAGTGGGCAAGGCGAGGGCAATGGCCCGGCGACTCGGGCGGAGCCTGCACGCCCTGTCTGCAGCTCTTGAAGGGACAGGCGCGGTTTAAACATACTCATACAACGATCTGAGGTCTCCGACGTGCTCACAGTCCTGCTTGTTCGCACACTGTGCAGGGCACCATCAAGCCGACCGCGCTCAAGCCGCGCGACCCGACCGCCACCGCCGCCGCCGCGCTGCGATCCAAGGCGGCCCACAAGGGCGGCTCCAGCCTGAGCTCGCTGCTGCAGAGCCGCTCCGAGTACGCCGCCACCAACAAGCGCCAGGCGGCCGCGGTGGCGCTGTCGCCGCTGCCCGACATTGACAGCAAGGACAAGGCCAACCCCCTGGCCGAGGCCGGCTACGCGCACGACATCTACTGCTTCTACCGCAGGGTGGAGCCGCGCTTCGCCGTCCCAAGCGACTACATGACCAGCCAGGTGGGAGTGGGACGGGGCCACCGCAGTGCTGGATGGGGCCCATGCTTGGGGCCACATGCGGCGCCCTCAGGTTGCGGGGAGGGAGGGCGCGACTGGCAAGGCGAGGGACCGAACCCGGTTCTGCCGTTCCCATGCGCAACCTCGAGCTTGCTTTGCAGGCAGCTTGGTCACGCGCGGCCGTCCGCGCGGCCAAGCGCCCCCGCCGCCCAGCCGCGACGCTGGCCCTCTTTTCAGCCCCGCCCCACCCCTCTGTGCTCGCCTGGCCCCGAGCAGGCTGAGATCAACGAGAAGATGCGCTCCATCCTGATCGACTGGCTCATCGAGGTGCACCTCAAGTTCAAGGTGAGCCCGCCCGCACGGCAGCCTACAATCACATATGCCTGACGACCGAATGGATCTCGGGGGCCGTTCCGTGTGCCACGGCGGGGGGCGTGGGTGCATGATCGGGCGCGAAAACGGCACACATGCCGGCAGCCGGCTCTGCAGCGCAGTGACAGCCCTGCCCTGCCGGCCCCGGCCCCGCTCCGCCCCGTCGTCATGCTGCAGCTGTCTCGTCCCTCCTTCCCCCCCCACACACAAAAAAACACGCCAACCCTGCCCCCCCAGCTGATGCCCGAGACGCTGTACCTGACCTGCAACCTGATCGACCGCTACCTGTCAAAGCGCAACGTCACGCGCAAGCGCCTGCAGCTGGTGAGGGGCGCGCGCGCGCGCACGCCATCCTGCACGCTCGGCCCTGCAGCCGTCCTGGGGTTGCTCTGGATCGCGCGTTGGCGCATGTAAGTTTTGAAGTCGAGGCCTTGATACCCCTCCACGGCGCAGATCGGCGTGACAGCCATGCTGATAGCGTCCAAGTACGAGGAGATCTGGGCGCCCGAGGTGCGCCGCAGCCGGCTCCCCGGCCGTGCAGCGCCCGCATCTGGGCTCGATTGCATCCTGCAGGCCTGCGCGACGCCCTTCTCAATGCCGGCATGGTCCTCATGGACGCCACAGCTGCTGTTGCGCGACCCGCCCTGCCCCTACGCGTTGCCCCTACCCTAAACCCTTGCCCTGCCCTACGCGTCGCCATCCCGCTTTTCAACCCTGGACGCACTGTACCCCGCTCTTGCCCCCCAGGTGCGCGACTTTGTGTACATCAGCGACAAGGCCTACAGCCGCGAGGACATCCTGGGCTGCGAGAAGAAGATGCTGCAGGTGGGCACGTGGCCGGGGGCTCGACGCTGATGTCTCCGCTCGCCGAAGTTGCTGCGTGCTTGCTTGGGGTGGCAGTGATACTGCTGGGGCCGGGGTGGTGGCCGCCCCAGGGAAACTCCAGCCCCCGAATCCGCCTGCACAGCGGCTGGCCGCTGCCCTGCCTTGCTCCCACTCACCTGCCAACCCGCGCCCCTCGCCGTCGTTCACGTTCACAAACGACTGCGCCAGGTGCTGTCGTACGACCTCACGGTGCCGACCACCTTCTCCTTCCTGGCGCGATTCAAGAAGGCCGCGGCCTGCGACGACCCCCGCGCGGGGCAGTATGCGGAGTACCTGGTCGAGCTCGCCCTGGTCGACTACTCCATGCTCAAGCAGCCGCTGTCCCTCATCTCCGCCGCCGCTCTGCACGCCGCGCTGCTCGCCGTCGGCGCGCCCGACGCGTACCCGCGGCCGCTGCGCCGCCACGCGCGGTACGAGCTGCGGGAGGTGGCGCCGCTCGCGCGCGCACTGGTCGCGCTGGCGGCCAAGGCGCCGGACGGCAGCCTGCGCGCGGTGTTCAAGAAGTACAGCAGCACCAAGTTTGCAGAGGTGGCCAAGCTCGAGCTGCCCGTGGTGGGGGAGGCCGAGGAGGCGGCGTCGTAGATGCCGCGTCTCGCTTGCTTTTGCATGGGCTCTGTTCAACATTTGGGTCCCTTTCTTTTCTTGAGGATCCGCCCCCTTGACGAGGGGTGCTTGGCTCAGCCATGATGCTCTTTTGCCAGAGATTTTCCTGGGGTGCCGGGGGTTTAGTCCTGTGGGGGGTAGTTTGCAGCAGGTGTCCGCTCTGCGCGACTGGCAGTGTCTGGCTGTGTACTGGCCGAGCCCCCTCCAGCACGCACCAGCGCCGACAGCAGGCGACCGAGAGCGCCAAGCGACGCATGACCTTTAGCCGCCGATGTACATGTATCCTGATGCCTGCTCCGAGATCCGTGGCCGCCCAAGGGTGCGCTGCAACAGCGCCCGTCCCCCGGCCCAAGCGGCCGAGTTCACTCGCTACCCTTCTCTTCCAGTAGCTCTGGCCCTCCGTCCCTTCTCCCGCTTTCAGCCGTCCCACCTGTCCGCAGTGTGCATTGCTGCGGTGGGCTGCTCAGCCTGCCAAGTGCCCCCTCTCCCTGTCCCTTTTCTTCGCCACGGGTTTTGCCATGGGCCCGCACCGGGTTCGTTGCATCCGATGGTACCTGAACGGCTTCTGTTACTCGGTGGCCACGGCGATGCCCACCATTACGCTCCCCTTTGTCAGTTGCTCTGCCTTTGAGGACCAGATGCGGTGTCTGCCCTTTGTAATACACCCACTTTTCCAGCGTGCCGCAGAACCGACGTCTCCCCCCCCCATCTTGTGCCACAGAGAGTCGTCATCGGTCTGCCTTGTGCTTTGTCCTGCAATCAGCGTCCTGTCGTCAGCGGGGTGTCAGGCGACACAGCTTTGGGCCGCTTACAGTAGACATGACATATGGTGAGCCTACCATCAGGCGCCCGCTTCGCACTCATGCGTGCAGACGCTAGCTACCAGGCTCCTTGTCAATCATGCGCCGCCGTGGGCAGCTGGTGAGGCAGGTGCCGGCCACATGCACGTGCACGCGCTTGAGCTGCGCCGTGTTGTTGCGCCATCCCATATGACATTAGTTCAATCGTTACTTCAGTCGTTTCTCACACCCCTTTCTTCGCTCCCTGAGCAATACCACCGCAGCCTGCGTGCTCACGATGACCGCGTCCGCCTCTTGGGTGTTTAACCTCAAGTATCCCGCCCTGCAGTTTGCCGTCGGTGCCTGAAATAATTCATTAGACTCTAGAGCGATCGCAGGCTAGCCAACCCGCGTTCCGAGCCTTCATAGTAGCGCCTTATAGCAATTTTAGCAGATAAAGCAGCACTCATTATGGCGCTGTGCCTTTCAAGGAGTGCCTCTGTTGCGGCCGTCCAGCCCCGGCGTGCTGTGGCTGCCATCCAGGCTCTGCCGCGCGCCCGGCGGGCCCTATGCCTCGCAACCGCGACCAACCAGGTATATATATTTCAATTACCCCACGCAGCTGTGCATGCACTGGCACTGCCATGTCCGCGCTGCGTCACTGCCGCACGCGCTGCGCTGCCGCTGCAGTCCATGCTGCCTCCCATCACCTGGTTCAAACCAGCTGCGATCCCCTGCATGCATGCGCCAGGTGCATGAGGCCCCCACCGTTGCGGCAACGCCGCTGCTGCCCCATGGCGCGCCCCCGGCGGCCGCGCCGATAGTCGCCGCTTTCCAGTCGGCCGGCGACGCCAAGGCGCGGCTGAGGCTGCTGCTGGAATACGCCAAGCAGCTGCCGCCCTTCCCCGAAGAATTCAAAACTGTTGAGAATCGAGTCATGGGCTGCTCAGCCCAGGTGCGCAGAAGGCGCTCCGCAGCGGCCGCCCGTGGCCCATAGTGGGTTGCTTTCCCACCTCGTCGCAAGACGTGGGGGGTGGTGGTTGTGTAGGTTGTGGGCACAAAAACCACCGTTTGAGTTGCCGTTTGACAGCAGTGAGCGCCAACACTGACAGGATACTCAGAAGCCCCGCCCCGCGGCCGCGCCCCCCGCAGGCCTGGGTGCACGCGTCAATCGACGCGGCGAACGGCACCGTGCGCTTCGCCGCAGCCTCCGACTCCGACATCACATCCGGCCTCGCGGCCGTCCTCGTGGCGGCGCTGTCCGGCCTCACGCCGGCCGAGGTCCTGGACGCGGACGCCTCGTGGCTCCGCGCGCTCGGGCTCGGCGGGGCGGCGGGCGCGGTCGCGGCGTCGCGGGTCAACGGGTTTGCCAACATGCTGGAGGCCATGAAGCGGCGCGCGCGCATGCTGACCGCGGAGGTGCCGCGGTTCCCTTCGCTGCTGATCTCAAAGGACAGCCTGGAGCCCCAGGTGCGCGGTTGCTCGAGGGCTGTGGGACATCCGGCGGGACACGCGCGTGGTGGCTTCCTTTCCTGTCCTTGCTTTTTGACTGCCTGCGTGCCTGGTGTGTAGCAGCGCATGTATGCGTTGATGTTGAAGGGAGCGTCGGATGGAAGCGGCTCTGGGGGCTTGCTTCATGCGGCAAGTAAGTCGAAACCCCGCTCCGCGTTCCCGTGTCGCCCGGTGCTACCGCTCCAGGGCGCGTTTGCTGAGGCTCAAGCGCAGTACCTGCGCCCGGACGTGGCCACGGTGGACCGGCTGGCGGCCACCCTGCGCGAGAAGCAGATCGGCGTGGTGGCGCACTTCTACATGGACCCGCAGGTGGGGCGAGCGCACTGCAGATCCTCCCAGACTGGCGTGCTGCCCATACGGAATGTACAAGAGGACATGCACAGCAGCGCCGTGCCGCGCACGGCCGCCGCGGCTGGGTGTCGAATACGCTCTGCGGTACGCGGCTGTGCGGTTGCCACATTGCAAATCGAGCACAAGTCAACAACCAGGGGCCATGTGTTGACGCCGCGTCCTCGCGTCTGGAAACTCCAGGTCCAGGGGGTCCTCAGCGCCGCCGCGGAGCAGTGGCCGCACATCCACATCAGCGACTCCCTGGTCATGGCCGACGCGGCCGTGAAGATGGCGGAAGCCGGCTGCAGGGCGGTGGGGGTGCTGGGCGTGGACTTTATGAGCGAGAACGTGCGCGCCATACTGGATGAGGCCGGCCACACCGACGTCCAGGTGCGGCGGGGCAAGTCGGCGGGGCGAGGCAGTTGGGGGCAGACGATGAAGCGAAGGCCGCCATCCGCCCGCGCCGCTGCCAGCCAGGCTGTGCGGCCGGTGGTGACTGCACGGCCGGTTGCGGGCTGCCTCAGCCGTGACACTCCCGGCTGCGGCCAAGGGTGCCGCTGGCAACAAGGGTGCCAGCACCAACGCAGCGGCGCGTACTGCATGGCGCCCCCAACCCTCCCCGTGTCCCCCCTCCCTCCAGGTGTACCGCATGTCATCATCCCCCATCGGCTGCTCCCTGGCAGAGGCGGCCGAGTCTGCGGCCTACGACAGGTTCTTGTCAGAGGTGGGCGGCCACTGGCGTCCTGGCCGTTGGTACGCCAACAACCTTTAAAGGGGCCGAGCAGCGGCACAGGCCCCTTTTTAGCCGGGCGCAGCGTGACGTCATTTGCGTCTAGCTTTTGTTCGTCATGTGGATGTTCTGCGGGGGCCGGTCGCAGTGACAGTGGCCGAATTCGTGGTTGAGTGGGGCCAGACAGCAGACGGCACTGCGTCTGGCCCTAAGCCGCGGCACACCCTCACCCGTCCCCGCCCCTCTGCCCCCACCGTCCCCAGGCCGCCGCGACGCCCAACAGCCTCCACGTCGTGTACATCAACACCAGCCTGCTGACCAAGGCCACGGCGGACGCCCTCGTGCCCACCATCACCTGCACCAGCTCAAACGTGGTGCAGACCATCCTGCAGGCCTTCGCCCAGGTGCGCCCTCATGATGGACGCGGTCACACCCTGCTATTGACACGGCTCCTGCGAGGGGACGCGTGCGTGTCGAGCGTGCGGGTGCAGCACCGTCCCCAAAGATTTCGTGAGAACGCAGGACGCGTCACCCGCAGCTCCAACGGCTCCTCTCTTGCACCTCCGCCGCCGCTGCCGCCCTGCTGTACCACACCTCCCCTGCCTTTCACAACAATGAGACCTGATAAGAACGTACAGGCAACCCGTTGAACCGCAGCCCGCCAAACCGCGGCAATTGCAAATGCGCGATGTGGCAAACCCCCACAATCTGCCACCACCCAATCTGAACACCTTCCTGCAACCCCTTGACGTCCGAACCGACCGCAGGTGCCCGAGCTGACTGTGTGGTACGGCCCCGACACCTACATGGGCCGCAACCTCGCCCAGCTCTTCACCATGCTGGCCTCCGCCGACGACGCCGACATCAAGGCCCTCCACCCCGCCCACGACCGCGCCACCATCCGCGCGCTGCTGCCGCGGCTGCGCTACTTCGACGCCGGCACCTGCATCGTGCACCACATATTCGGGGGCGAGACGTGCGAGCTGGTGCGGGCGAGGTACGGGGACGCCTACCTGACGGCGCACTTTGAGGTGCCCGGGGAGATGTTCACGCTGGCCATGGAGGCCAAGGCGCGCGGCATGGGCTGCGTCGGGTCGACGAGCAACATCCTGGACTTCATAGCCGGGAAGCTCGAGGTGGGCGGGGCGGACCCGACGGAGCGGGCGGCCGGGGCTGGGGGTCCTGCACGGCCAATCGGTGGTCGAAGCTAGCTGTGGCAACCGCCGGGCTTTGGCGACCGGCGCGCGCGGCGCTTGGAAGCGCGGCCGTGGGCACGGCGCGGGGCTTTGTTTGCCTGGGCAGCGGCAAGACGTGGCTCACGCCGGCAGGCTCACCGGACCTCGTATGGCCATCGCTGCTTCACTCGCCCTGACCCGCACCCCCCCACACACACACGCACCCCTCACACCCCACCCAGGGCGCCCTGGCCGCGCCCTACGGCGACCGCCTCCAGTTTGTCCTGGGCACCGAGGCCGGCATGATCACCTCCATCGTGCGCAAGGTGCAGGCCATGCTCGCCGCCGCGGGCCGCGACGACGTCGAGGTCGAGGTCGTCTTCCCCGTCGCCCCTCAGTCGATCTCCACGCCCCGCCAGGCCGTCGCGCCTGGCGCGGCCCCCCTCTCGCTGCCCGGCGGCCTCTCCATCGTCCCCGGCCCCGCCGGCGGCGAGGGCTGCTCGCTGGAGGGCGGCTGCGCGGCGTGCCCCTACATGCGCATGAACACGCTCGACGCGCTGCTCGGCGTCTGCGGGCGCGTCGGGGCCCCCGGGGGCGAGGCGGCGCTTGCGGCGTTCAAGCCGCGCGCGTACGCGGAGCGCGTCGGCGGCAAGACCGTCGCCGCGGCGGGGTGCGTGCCCATCCTGCACATGCGCCACTTCAGCCAGAAGAAGGTTTTGGGGGACGTCTTGGTGGATGACATCAGGGGGCGCCACGCGTCGGCGTGAGCGCTGGCCGGTCGGCTCTGCGGGGCCAAGGCGCAGGAGCGCCGCGCCGTGAGGCGGGGGCGGTGTGGCGCGAGGGGCCGGCGGCTGGGGCGACGAACGGCGTGGGGTGGACGAGGTGTTGTTTGAGGCGGCGCATGCGGGGGTCGTTTGGATGAGCATGATACAGCGAGCGTCGCGTGCAGTGCCCGGCGTTTTCCTTCCTCAGCGTTGAGCCTGATCCCCTGTCTACTCATCTGACACGTACACAAGTTGCCGCTCTCAAGGGGCGGCTGCGCGCGGCCAGAGCCGCCGCGCGGCCGCTAGGGGCAGCGATGCTCTGCCGTTTTTCGAGCGGTGCCGGTATCGACCGTCAAGCGTTTGACCCTGGGTGCATATGCTGCAATGAGCGGCAGGGACGGCGCGCCGTCGCGGTATTGATTACAGAGCCGCCCGGCCCGGCCTCGGCTGTGTGTGTGTATGCGTGTATTGGATGCTGCAGCCATGCGTTGTTGTGGCGTTGGTACTCGCCTGCTTTATGTGTAATGCACATGATTCAATTTCTCTCTCCTAACCCAATCAAACATTCAAACATTGAATGCACAGTGTCAAGCAGGCCAGTGGGGCCCAGACCCGAAAGGCAAGGTGTGTGCACGTACGACAGGGGTTGCGCCGCAGGGAAGGCGGTCGCATCAGGTTTTGATTGCCAGCTCTTTGGCACCAAGCCAACAAATATGGGGGCGCAACATCACAACGCGCGACGCGGGCCACTAGACTGGACAGGATCAAAGCACAGCCCGGGGCGCTGTCCCCGCACACGCGCAGCTCATGCCCCCTCGGCTCACGCCACCTCGACGCCGCGCGCCGTCGCCGCGGCGGCCGCCGCGGCCTTGAGGGCCATGGCGCCCAGCGCGCCGCTGTCCAGCGGCACCGCCTCGCGCCCCTTGCTGCCGCCGCCTGGGCCCCGCTGGTCCCCCCCGCGCGCATCCCCAGGGTTTGCCGCGACGCGCGCGGCCGCATCCGCTGCATCGTCTGCCGCTGCAACCTCTTCTGAATATCCCTCCTCCCCCGCCAGCTGCTCCCCCTCATCACTCCCGGCCGCCTGCGGCCCTGCAAGCTTGCATTCCGCGGCGGCGCCCACCGCGGGTGCTACCTCAGCAGCTGCGGCCGCGTAGTGCAGCGTCTCCTGGGCTGCCTCCTCCACTTCCGCCAGCACCGCCACGGTAGCTCGCTTTGATGTGGGGGCGACGGTTGCGGGCCTGCCGGCGGAAACAAGGGCGGCGCCTGGCCTGGGCGCGCGG